>NC_134268.1:2505025-2735519 GCF_031893055.1 Leptodactylus fuscus | reverse complement strand
TTACAAGAATATAACTACTATAATACTGCTCCTATGTACAAGAATATAACTACTATAATACTACTCCTATGTACAAGAATATAACTACTATAATACTACTCCTATGTACAAGAATATAACTACTACAATACTACTCCTATGTACAAGAATATAACTACTATAAAACTACTCCTATGTACAAGAATATATCTACTATAATACTACTCCTATATACAAGAATATAACTACTATAATACTACTCCTATGTACAAGAATATAACTACTATAATACTACTCCTATGTACAAGAATATAACTACTATAATACTACTCCTATGTACAAGAATATAACTACTATAATACTACTCCTATGTACAAGAATATAACTACTATAATACTGCTCCTATATACAAGAATATAACTACTATAATACTACCTCCTATGTACAAGAATATAACTACTATAATACTACCTCCTATGTACAAGAATATAACTACTATAATACTGCTCCTATGTACAAGAATATAACTCCTATAATACTGCTCCTATGTACAAGAATATAACTACTATAATACTACCTCCTATGTACAAGAATATAACTACTATAATACTGCTCCTATGTACAAGAATATAACTACTATAATACTACCTCCTATGTACAAGAATATAACTACTATAATACTACCTCCTATGTACAAGAATATAACTACTATAATACTACCTCCTATGTACAAGAATATAAC
This sequence comes from Leptodactylus fuscus, assembly GCF_031893055.1. Taxonomy (NCBI): domain Eukaryota; kingdom Metazoa; phylum Chordata; class Amphibia; order Anura; family Leptodactylidae; genus Leptodactylus; species Leptodactylus fuscus. Next base: position 2,734,798 of record NC_134268.1, on the reverse strand, counting down.
TACTATAATACTACCTCCTATGTACAAGAATATAACTACTATAATACTGCTCCTATGTACAAGAATATAACTACTATAATACTACTCCTATGTACAAGAATATAACTACTATAATACTACCTCCTATGTACAAGAATATAACTACTACAATACTACCTCCTATGTACAAGAATATAACTACTATAATACTACTCCTATGTACAAGAATATAACTACTATAATACTACTACTATGTACAAGAATATAACTACTATAATACTACCTCCTATGTACAAGAATATAACTACTATAATACTACTCCTATGTACAAGAATATAACTACTATAATACTACTCCTATGTACAAGAATATAACTACTATAATACTACTCCTATGTACAAGAATATAACTACTATAATACTACTCCTATGTACAAGAATATAACTACTATAATACTACCTCCTATGTACAAGAATATAATTACTATAATACTACTCCTATGTACAAGAATATAACTACTATAATACTACCCCCTCTGTACAAGTATATATCTACTATAATACTACCTCCTATGTACAAGAATATAACTAATATAATACTACCTCCTATGTACAAGAATATAACTACTATAATACTACTCCTATGTACAAGAATATAACTACTATAATACTACTCCTATGTACAAGAATATAACTACTATAATACTGCTCCTATGTACAAGAATATAACTACTATAATACTACTCCTATGTACAAGAATATAACTACTATAATACTGCTCCTATGTACAAGAATATAACTACTATAATACTACCTCCTATGTACAAGAATATAATTACTGTAATACTGCTCCTATGTACAAGAATATAACTACTATAATACTGCCTCCTATGTACAAGAATATAACTACTATAATACTACTCCTATGTACAAGAATATAACTACTATAATACTGCTCCTATGTACAAGAATATAACTACTATAATACTACTCCTATGTACAAGTATATAACTACTATAATACTGCTCCTATGTACAAGAATATAACTACTATAATACTGCTCCTATGTACAAGAATATAACTACTATAATACTACTCCTATGTACAAGAATATAACTACTATAATACTACCTCCTATGTACAAGAATAGAACTACTATAATATTACCTCCTATGTACAAGAATATAACTACTATAATATTACCTCCTATGTACAAGAATATAACTACTATAATATTACTCCTATGTACAAGAATATATCTACTATAATACTACTCCTATGTACAAGAATATAACTACTATAATACTACTCCTATGTACAAGAATATAACTACTATAATACTACCCCCTCTGTACAAGAATATAACTACTATAATACTGCTCCTATGTACAAGAATATAACTACTATAATACTACTCCTATGTACAAGAATATAACTACTATAATACTACTCCTATGTACAAGAATATAACTACTACAATACTACTCCTATGTACAAGAATATAACTACTATAAAACTACTCCTATGTACAAGAATATATCTACTATAATACTACTCCTATATACAAGAATATAACTACTATAATACTACTCCTATGTACAAGAATATAACTACTATAATACTACTCCTATGTACAAGAATATAACTACTATAATACTACTCCTATGTACAAGAATATAACTACTATAATACTACTCCTATGTACAAGAATATAACTACTATAATACTACCTCCTATGTACAAGAATATAACTACTATAATACTACTCCTATGTACAAGAATATAACTACTATAATACTACCTCCTATGTACAAGAATATAACTACTATAATACTGCTCCTATGTACAAGAATATAACTACTATAATACTACTCCTATGTACAAGAATATAACTACTATAATACTGCTCCTATGTACAAGAATATAACTACTATAATACTACCTCCTATGTACAAGAATATAATTACTGTAATACTGCTCCTATGTACAAGAATATAACTACTATAATAAATACTGCCTCCTATGTACAAGAATATAACTACTATAATACTACCTCTTATGTACAAGAATATAACTACTATAATACTACCTCCTATGTACAAGAATATAACTACTATAATACTACTCCTATGTACAAGAATATAACTACTATAATACTACCTCTTATGTACAAGAATATAACTACTATAATACTACTCCTATGTACAAGAATATAACTACTATAATACTACTCCTATGTACAAGAATATAACTACTATAATACTACCTCCTATGTACAAGAATATAACTACTATAATACTACTCCTATGTACAAGAATATAACTACTATAATACTACCTCTTATGTACAAGAATATAACTACTATAATACTACCTCCTATGTACAAGAATATAACTACTATAATACTGCCTCCTATGTACAAGAATATAACTACTATAATACTACTCCTATGTACAAGAATATAACTACTATAATACTACCTCCTATGTACAAGAATATAACTACTATAATACTACCTCCTATGTACAAGAATATAACTACTATAATACTGCTCCTATGTACAAGAATATAACTACTATAATACTACTCCTATGTACAAGAATATAACTACTATAATACTACTACTATGTACAAGAATATATCTACTATAATACTACCTCCTATGTACAAGAATATAACTACTATAATACTACTCCTATGTACAAGAATATAACTACTATAATACTACTCCTATGTACAAGAATATAACTACTATAATACTACTCCTATGTACAAGAATATAACTACTATAATACTACTCCTATGTACAAGAATATAACTACTATAATACTGCTCCTATGTACAAGAATATAACTACTATAATACTACTCCTATGTACAAGAATATAACTACTATAATACTACTACTATGTACAAGAATATAACTACTATAATACTACCTCCTATGTACAAGAATATAACTACTATAATACTACTCCTATGTACAAGAATATAACTACTATAATACTACTCCTATGTACAAGAATATAACTACTATAATACTACTCCTATGTACAAGAATATAACTACTATAATACTACTCCTATGTACAAGAATATAACTACTATAATACTACCTCCTATGTACAAGAATATAACTACTATAATACTGCTCCTATGTACAAGAATATAACTACTATAATACTACTCCTATGTACAAGAATATAACTACTATAATACTACTCCTATGTACAAGAATATAACTACTATAATACTGCCCCTATGTACAAGAATATAACTACTATAATACTACCTCCTATGTACAAGAATATAACTACTATAATACTACTCCTATGTACAAGAATATAACTACTATAATACTGCCCCTATGTACAAGAATATAACTACTATAATACTACTCCTATGTACAAGGATATAACTACTATAATACTACTCCTATGTACAAGAATATAACTACTATAATACTACTCCTATGTACAAGAATATAACTACTATAATACTGCTCCTATGTACAAGAATATAACTACTATAATACTACCTCCTATGTACAAGAATATAACTACTATAATACTGCTATTATATACAAGAATATAACTACTATAATACTACTCCTATGTATAAGAATATAACTACTATAATACTACTCCTATGTACAAGAATATAACTACTATAATACTACTCCTATGTACAAGAATATAACTACTATAATACTGCTCCTATATACAAGAATATAACTACTATAATACTACCTCCTATGTACAAGAATATAACTACTATAATACTGCTCCTATGTACAAGAATATAACTACTATAATACTACCTCCTATGTACAAGAATATAACTACTATAATACTACCTCCTATGTACAAGAATATAACTACTATAATACTACCTCCTATGTACAAGAATATAACTACTATAATACTACCTCCTATGTACAAGAATATAACTACTATAATACTGCTCCTATATACAAGAATATAACTACTATAATACTACCTCCTATGTACAAGAATATAACTACTATAATACTACCTCCTATGTACAAGAATATAACTACTATAATACTACTCCTATGTACAAGAATATAACTACTATAATACTACTCCTATGTACATGAATATAACTACTATAATACTACCTCCTATGTACAAGAATATAACTACTATAATACTGCTCCTATATACAAGAATATAACTACTATAATACTACCTCCTATGTACAAGAATATAACTACTATAATACTACCTCCTATGTACAAGAATATAACTACTATAATACTACTCCTATGTACAAGAATATAACTACTATAATACTACTCCTATGTACAAGAATATAACTACTATAATACTACTCCTATGTACAAGAATATAACTACTATAATACTGCTCCTATGTACAAGAATATAACTACTATAATACTACTCCTATGTACAAGAATATAACTACTATAATACTACTCCTATGTACAAGAATATAACTACTATAATACTACTCCTATGTACAAGAATATAACTACTATAATACTGCTCCTATATACAAGAATATAACTACTATAATACTGCTCCTATATACAAGAATATAACTACTATAATACTGCTCCTATGTACAAGAATATAACTACTATAATACTCCTCCTATGTACAAGAATATAACTACTATAATACTGCTCCTATGTACAAGAATATAACTACTATAATACTACTCCTATGTACAAGAATATAACTACTATAATACTCCTCCTATGTACAAGAATATAACTACTATAATACTGCTCCTATGTACAAGAATATAACTACTATAATACTGCTCCTATATACAAGAATATAACTACTATAATACTGCTCCTATGTACAAGAATATAACTACTATAATACTCCTCCTATGTACAAGAATATAACTACTATAATACTGCTCCTATGTACAAGAATATAACTACTATAATACTGCTCCTATATACAAGAATATAACTACTATAATACTGCTCCTATATACAAGAATATAACTACTATAATACTGCTCCTATGTACAAGAATATAACTACTATAATACTACTCCTATGTACAAGAATATAACTACTATAATACTACTCCTACGTACAAGAATATAACTACTATAATACTACTCCTATGTACAAGAATATAACTACTATAATACTGCTCCTATGTACAAGAATATAACTACTATAATACTGCTATTATATACAAGAATATAACTACTATAATACTACTCCTATGTACAAGAATATAACTACTATAATACTACTCCTATGTACTAGAATATAACTACTATAATACTGCTCCTATGTACAAGAATATAACTACTATAATACTACTCCTATGTACAAGAATATAACTACTATAATACTACCTCCTATATACAAGAATATAACTACTATAATACTACTCCTATGTACAAGAATATAACTACTATAATACTACTCCTATGTACAAGAATATAACTACTATAATACTACCTCCTATGTACAAGAATATAACTACTATAATACTGCTCCTATGTACAAGAATATAACTACTATAATATTACCTCCTATGTACAAGAATATAACTACTATAATACTACCTCCTATGTACAAGAATATAACTACTATAATATTACTCCTATGTACAAGAATATAACTACTATAATATTACTCCTATGTACAAGAATATAACTACCATAATACTACCTCCTATATACAAGAATATAACTACTATAATACTACTCCTAGCTGTGAGGACGTGTTTTTGTAGCTCTCCTGAGGCTCCTGATGTCTGGAGATAGCCCAGGGCGGGGCCGCCCTGGGTGGGGAAGTTCCCCTGCCAAGGCCCAGGCTCCAAGGCCTTCTCTGGGAAGCAATTCCCAGACAACTAAAAAAATGGATGGAAATCCTAAAGTCCCCAGTAATGGGAATCGTGTCCAGTGTGTCAGCAGTCCTAGTGCAGCAAGCCAAGATGGGAAGAAAGTTGTAAAGGAAGAAGTAACGGAAGCAAGCAGTAGTACGGTGCAACAACCAAGCAAAATGGTTGAATGTAAGGAGCAAACTTTGCAGCCTGTGCAGACTCCATTGCAGGTTGCAGGTGTCCAGTCCACCCCACCCTCCTGCAGACAGAGGAGAACATCCCTGGAGAAGCAGACCATGCAGGAGAACATGCAGCAGTCTGTATTGGTACGGTCTGAGCGGACAAGATCTGGAAGCGGTAACTACAAAAATGTAGTGAAGGCAGTGGAGGAGATCAAAGGGAGACCAGCGGGGAAGCTTCAAGGTACCAGCAGTACAGTCACTGGAAATAAACTGGGACATAGTCCCCAGTCTGGACATTGTGGGCCCATGGCAGTGACAACAGCCGTAGCATGTCAGAAATCACAGGCTACACCAACCAGAAGCCATACTGGGGGTAACCAACCTGCAAAGCTTTCCAACAATGCACAGACTGTCACAGCTACTGAGCGAGCACCAGAACTGCGCCTGGCAGATGAGATACCAGCACTGGTCAAGCGACTGGAGACATTGAAGGCCAGTAAAATATATCTGCAGAGACAGATTGAATGTGCGTATAATCTAAAAAAGTCTGCATGCCCTGAGAAACTGGTGTTACTGGACAGGAAGCTGAGCGCACTGGCGAAAGAGCTCGCCGAGAACGTACGGGAGACCGAGACTGTACTGGAGCAAATGGGACCGGTGGGAGAATCGTACAGAAACCAGCAGCGGTTCCAGGAATACCAGAAGTCACCATCACCTTGTGCTAAAGCTGGGTCTGAACCCTCTCAAGGTGGCAGCCAGCAGTCCCATGTAAAACCAGTTCTGCAGCCAGCAAGTTTCCCTTTTAAGGAAGGGAATTTGTACGGGAAAGCGACCAGTGTTCAGCAACAGCAAAAACCTGCAGCAGTTCTCAGCAAGGCACCACAAGTCCCAGCAACCAGCACTTTGCAACCAGGTCATGGACCCCTGCCTAATGGTAATGAAGTAGCAGCTGTGCAGACACCACAAGTCCCAGGAGACAAGTCATTGCAGCAGGACTATGGACTCTTACCTGAAGGTACTGGGGGAGTAACATATTTGGGGTTACAGGTTGTGGACTCTGTTGTGCAGGACTCTGCTGCCGCTGACTGTAGTGGTAATATGGACTCTGCTATGCAGGACTCTGCTGCCGCTGACTATAATACTAATATGGACTCTGCTGTGCAGGACTCTGCTGCCGCTGATTGTCTGACTAATGTGCCTGATATTATGGATATTCCTGTATGTGATAACGGCCCAGCAGGGGAAGGTGTTTCTGGGGGGGATCCTTCACTATCTATGGCGTCAGACCCCTCTGCAGTCCAGTCTCTGGAGTCTGGTGATATTGCAGACATAGAGGTTGATGGTGGGGCGGACACAGGACAGTCCAGTGTGCAGGACTTTCCCCCTCTAGATACTCGCACAGTAGCAGAACCACATGGTACAGGTGCTCAGCAGCCCACACAGCGCCCACAAACACGCCAAGATGGCGGATCCGGCCGTACCTCCTCAGGGAATGCCTGGAGCCGCGGTGCTCCATCTTTTGCATCAAACTCCAATTATACAGGCCAGGCTTTCAGGAGGAGGAATGTAGTCAGGTTTAGGCACGGAGGTGCCAAGGAGGATCTGCCGGATAGGAGGTTTGTGGTCCGAGAGCTCCTATGTACCCAGATGGGCTTTGTGCCGACTGATATCCTGGCCGTCATAAACCTTCCTGACCGCCAGGGGTATGATGTTAGTTTTAAGCTGATGTCTGATCTGGACCGGTTCTGGGCCAATCTCACCAGGTTGAGAGATACGGAAGGTTGGGATAAGTTCAGTTTCATCCCCATCTCTAGGCCAGATACAGCCTCTGTCACAATTGTATTTTGGAATGAAGCCGTTCCCCCTCAGGACATAGTCATCTGGCTCAGGAGGCATTGTGACCTCATGTCCGATCTTAGTAAGAACAGGGATGAAGACGGGGTCTGGACCGGTGGGTGGAGGGTCCTGGTGAAGTTGCGTCAGCAGAACAACATAACCCAACATCTGCCCAATTCGTTCTTTATAGGCCGAGAAAAAGGGATCTGCTTCTATGCGGGTCAGCCTCGCCGGTGCTTCAAGTGTGGGAAGGCCGGCCATGTGGCCAGTGTATGCTCCATGGTAAAGTGTAGCCTATGTAATGAAATGGGCCACGTGAGTGCCACATGCCAAAGCATTAGGTGTAACCTGTGCGGTCGGATCGGTCACCCCCACAGAGATTGTCCTGATGCCTGGCATAACATCTGTAAGGATAGCCCTGATGAGGACTTGCTGGCAGCGGCTGATGACATACAGGAGGAGGAGGAGGCGCTATTGTCAGGGTCAGTAGTCACGGAGGCGGAGCCTCAACCACATACAGGTGATACCACCCAAGACCAGGCCGAGTCAGGTCCCATTGAGACGACCATGGAGGTTGTCGAGCAGGTTGTACAACCCTCAGTGGTCGTCTCTTCTCCTGCCCGATCATCCAACAATAATAAAAGGAGGAAGAAGGATAAAGCCAGCCGTAAGCCTGAGGGTGAGTGGACCACGGTAGAAAAGCCCACAAAGATGAGAGTAAGTAGTGCAGGCGAGGTCACTGCAACGGGGAATAGATTTAGTGTCCTATCAGAGTCAGACGGAGAAGCAGAACTAGACAGAGAACTCTCACGAATGATGGCGGAGTATGAGGATGAACCAGAGGGCGATCTTCCCAATAAGAGGAGACCCCACCGAGATGAGGGGCAGTCCGAATCAGACATGGAAACAGCTGGTCACCAGGACACCTCTGACTCTGATCTATGACAATGGGGCCCATCTCTCTGTTTCTCATATTCCTAGTTGTTCTGATGGCAGGTTTCTATCTTAAAGTTATCTCTAGTAATGTGAATAGCATCTGAGCAAGGAGGACAAGACACGCAGTGTATGAACATCTGAGATATCTTGATGCCGATGTCTATTTCTTACAAGAAACCCGTTTAAATACTTTAGGACTAATACGAGAAGCAGAGAGAGAATGGAAATCTGGCCCGTCCTTCTGGTCTCTGGCGGTGGAGCCTTATGCCGGGGTTTCTATACTGTTTAACACCCCTGATGTCACCATACACAGATTCACTGAGGTTCTGATGGGGAGGTGCCTGGTTTTAGAAGTTACCATCCGAGGCAGAAGGCTCCGACTCATTAATATCTATGGTCCACCGCAGTCGGTGATGGAAAGGGCACGTCTGTTTGATGAAGTCAAGCAGTACTTGTTTACATCTGTTCCGGTAGTCATGGCAGGGGACTTCAATGCCACCATGTCATCCAGTGACAGACCTACTGGTCGGCCTCTCACCAGGGACTGCAAGGTCTTAAGCAGAATTATTTCACAGGCTGGTCTGTCTGATGTGTTTACTGAGGGTGGTAGGAAACCCAAATTCACTTACTCCTGCGCTGGTAGATGCAGTCGGATAGACTTAGCTCTGGTCAGTCCCGCTGAGCATGTTAGTGAGAAAAGTGAAAAGACAGTCCCTTATTCTGACCATCTGGCTTTGTATTTTTGCTTGGGCTCCACAAAACGCCCTGATATTGGGAGAGGCCTATGGAAGCTCAATTCCAGCCTCTTGGACGATGACTGTGTCCGGAGTTGTGTCCACTCTCTATTTCAGAACCAGCTTGAGAGAGTGGTGTTTTATGACAACATGGCAGACTGGTGGGAGGATGTCAAGGAGGAGATCAGATCCCTCTTAAGGAGACTGTCAGTTAAGAAGGGGAAGAGTAAGTATAGCCAGTATCTCAGGCTGCGGAAAGAATTGGAGTCACTCTATTCGGCGGGCGGGGATAACCAACAGAAGATTGACCGGCTGAAATCTGAGATCAGTCAGTATCAGTACCGCAGGTATACATCCCTGGTTCTTGAACGGGATTATGGGTCCTTAGGGGCTCCGGATCCTTTTGAGAATTGCAGGGAGCGGGTGGCAAATAAATCGGTCACAGGTCTCACTGACTCCCAGGGTGTTTTACAGGAGTCTCGGGAGGGTATCCTGGGGGTGGTGAGAACTTACTATGCTGACTTGTTTCAGAAGAAGGTTTTGGATAGAGAGAAGGTGGCTCAATTCTTGGAGGCAACTCCAGGTCCTGATACTAATGATTTGGACTTTTCTCCTTTGACAGCAGAGTTAACAGTGGAGGAGGTGAAAGAGGCCATAGATAAGTTACATCTGAAGAAGGCACCAGGTCCAGATGGGATTACAGCTGAGTTCTATAAGAAATTCCGAGACCTCTTGGCACCAATTCTCGTGGATGTATACAAAACTAGTCTAGAAAACCACCTGATGCCTCCATCCATGAGAGTGTCCTCCCTGATCCTGCTGTCTAAAGGTAAAGAGCCTAGTGACATCAAGAACTGGAGGCCGATTGCCCTCTTGAATGTCGATAGGAAGATTCTTGCAAAAATTCTGTTCTCTAGATTAGTTTGTTTGTCCCCGGCACTGTTGGCAGGCTCACAGTTTGGCACAGTTAAAGGGCGGAACATCTCTGGAGCAGTTATCTCGATAAGGGAGATGTTTGAGAGATGTAAAGCTCTGAGGTGTGGGAGATATGTTGTGAGTCTTGACCAGGCTAAGGCCTTTGACAGAGTAGACCATGAGTATCTATGGGCGACTTTGACAAAGTACGGTATTCCGGGACAATTTGTGGATTGGCTGAGAACTTTGTACCGTGAGGCGGAGAGCTTTCCTCTGATTAATGGTTGGCAGGGTGATACTTTCAGGGTTGAGGCAGGGGTGAGACAAGGTTGCCCACTGAGTCCATTACTGTATGTGTTTGCCATAGACCCGTTTCTTAGGTCACTGCAGGAGTGTGATTTTCAGGGGGCGCCGGTCCCCCACTGCTTGCCCCTGAGAGTTGTTGCCTACGCGGATGATGTGACTGTGGTGATATCTGAGCCTCGTGAGGTGGAGATGTTGTCTGCAGCCATCAGAAGTTACTCAGAGGCCTCCGGGTCTCTTGTCAACCTTGAGAAGAGTCAAGCTCTCTGGACGGGTCATACTGGTCCTACATTTGATCTGCCGCAGTTTGCCCAGGCCTCCTCCTATATTAAGATCCTTGGGGTGAAATTCGGGAGGGATGATAATTGCAGACTAAATTGGGAAGAAAAGTTGGAATCCGGAAATGCAAAGGTTCAGCGATGGAAGAACTGGAGGCTGACCTATAGAGAAAGGGTTAAAATGTTGAAGACTTACCTGGTCCCTGTCTTCTTGTACGTCTCTGTTGTCTTTCCTTTGCCAGAATCTTTCTCCGCTAGGCTCTTTAGCCTGTTCTTCCAACTTTTGTGGGGGAACAGGTTGAACCCAGTAAAAAGAGGGATAACCTACCTACAGAGGAGAGAGGGTGGGCTGGATATGTTAAATCCAAGGGTGTTTTTTGACTCCATGTTTCTAAAAGTAAATTTTGGTTGCCTGGACTCAGATAACAGCTCCCTGTGGGTAAATAGTATCAGGAATTGGATATTGCCTTTTGCAGAATCCTGGGTGCGAGGCGGCAGCCTTAAGAGGGGTCGATCGACTCGTGACTACCTCCCCCAGTATCTGGACTATGGCATAAGGTGCCTAAAAAAATGGGGTATTGAAAAGACCTATCTGGTGAGTAAGACCAGGAGAGATCTATACACCAGGGTATGTAAGACCTTCTATTGTCTCCAGCCAGCATTGAGGGACTGTACATCTATAACCCTGCAGGATAGTCTGAGGCTCCTCACTGGTCTGAGGCTCCCTGCAAAGTTCTTTGACATTGCCTGGCTATCTCTGCATGGGAAACTTTTCGTAAGAGGCAACCTAAAGCATCTCAGTGTGACAGATCGGGCATGTCCATTAGGTTGTCAGCAGGAGGAGACCATGGCACATTTTATATCAGAGTGCGGGGGAGGGCGAAAGATCTGGCAGGAAATATCCCGGAGGCTGAAAATTCCCCGATTACAATCACTCAAATACCCCGAAATCATATATGGCATCCCAACTAATATAGGTGACATTAACCGGGAGACCCTGTATATTATTATTACTGTCATCAAATATTATCACTGGCATACGAGGACCCAGGTGTCCCTACACAGAGAGCCCTTCCGTCATATGACCGCTGTCACATATATCATGTCTGAACTGAGGTGGATAAAGTCTCTGGAGGTCAGAAAAAAGTCTGATAATGTAAAATTGTGGAGAAATGTATATATCGATTGCTGAATATTCTGATAACACTGCAAATAAGTCTGTTCATTTATTTATGGATTTATTTATTTTTTCCCCCTCTTTATCCTGCCAGCAATGGACTCTTAAGTTAAAGTGATTCTCATTTTTGTTATCTGACAGACATGTCTGATTTATGTTATATTATTATTATTATTAGTTATTAATTCTGCTGGAATGTAATGTATTTTTGTTTTGTTTTTACTAATAAAAATTACCTCCTATGTACAAGAATATAACTACTATAATACTACCTCCTATGTACAAGAATATAACTACTATAATACTGCTCCTATGTACAAGAATATAACTACTGTAATACTACTCCTATGTACAAGAATATAACTACTATAATACTACTCCTATGTACAAGAATATAACTACTATAATACTACTCCTATATACAAGAATATAACTACTATAATACTACTCTTATGTACAAGAATATAACTACTATAATACTACTCCTATATACAAGAATATAACTACTATAATACTGCTCCTATGTACAAGAATATAACTACTATAATACTACTCCTATGTACAAGAATATAACTACTATAATACTACTCCTATGTACAAGAATATAACTACTATAATACTACTCCTATGTACAAGAATATAACTACTATAATACTACCTCCTATGTACAAGAATATAACTACTATAATACTACTCCTATGTACAAGAATATAACTACTATAATACTGCTCCTATGTACAAGAATATAACTACTATAATACTACTCCTATGTACAAGAATATAACTACTATAATACTACTCCTATGTACAAGAATATAACTACTGTAATACTACTCCTATGTACAAGAATATAACTACTATAATACTGCTCCTATGTACAAGAATATAACTACTGTAATACTACTCCTATGTACAAGAATATAACTACTATAATACTACTCCTATGTACAAGAACATAACTACTATAATACTACTCCTATGTACAAGAATATAACTACTATAATACTACTCCTATGTACAAGAATATAACTACTATAATACTACCTCCTATGTACAAGAATATAACTACTATAATACTACTCCTATGTACAAGAACATAACTACTATAATACTACTCCTATGTACAAGAATATAACTACTATAATACTACTCCTATGTACAAGAATATAACTACTATAATACTACTCCTATGTACAAGAATATAACTACTATAATACTACTCCTATGTACAAGAATATAACTACTATAATACTGCTCCTATGTACAAGAATATAACTACTATAATACTACTCCTATGTACAAGAATATAACTACTATAATACTACTCCTATGTACAAGAATATAACTACTGTAATACTACTCCTATGTACAAGAATATAACTACTATAATACTGCTCCTATGTACAAGAATATAACTACTGTAATACTACTCCTATGTACAAGAATATAACTACTATAATACTACCTCCTATGTACAAGAATATAACTACTATAATACTACTCCTATGTACAAGAATATAACTACTATAATACTGCTCCTATGTACAAGAATATAACTACTATAATACTACTCCTATGTACAAGAATATAACTACTATAATACTACCTCCTATGTACAAGAATATAACTACTATAATACTGCTCCTATGTACAAGAATATAACTACTATAATACTACTCCTATGTACAAGAATATAACTACTATAATACTACTCCTATGTACAAGAATATAACTACTATAATACTACTCCTATGTACAAGAATATAACTACTATAATACTACCTCCTATGTACAAGAATATAACTACTATAATACTACTCCTATGTACAAGAATATAACTACTATAATACTACTCCTATGTACAAGAATATAACTACTATAATACTACTCCTATGTACAAGAATATAACTACTATAATACTACTCCTATGTACAAGAATATAACTACTATAATACTACTCCTATGTACAAGAATATAACTACTATAATACTGCTCCTATGTACAAGAATATAACTACTATAATACTGCTCCTATGTACAAGAATATTACTACTATAATACTACTCCTATATACAAGAATATAACTACTATAATACTACTCCTATGTACAAGGATATAACTACTATAATACTACTCCTATGTACAAGAATATAACTACTATAATACTGCTCCTATGCACAAGAATAGAACTACTATAATACTACCCCCTCTGTACAAGTATATAACTACTATAATACTACTCCTATGTACAAGAATATAACTACTATAATACTACTCCTATGTACAAGAATATAACTACTATAATACTACCTCCTATGTACAAGAATATAACTACTATAATACTACCTCCTATGTACAAGAATATAACTACTATAATGCTACTCCTATGTACAAGAATATAACTACTATAATACTGCTCCTATGTACAAGAATATAACTACTATAATACTACTCCTATATACAAGAATGTAACTACTATAATACTACTCCTATATACAAGAATATAACTACTATAATACTACTCCTATGTACAAGAATATAACTACTATAATACTTCCCCTATGTACAAGAATATAACTACTATAATACTAATCCTATGTACAAGAATATAACTACTATAATACTGCCCCTATGTACAAGAATATAACTACTATAATACTAATCCTATGTACAAGAATATAACTACTATAATACTGCTCCTATGTACAAGAATATAACTACTATAATACTACCTCCTATGTACAAGAATATAACTACTATAATACTACTCCTATGTACAAGAATATAACTATTATAATACTACTCCTATGTACAAGAATATAACTACTATAATACTGCTCCTATGTACAAGAATATAACTACTATAATACTACTCCTATGTACAAGAATATAACTACTATAATACTGCCCCTATGTACAAGAATATAACTACTATAATACTACTATGTACAAGAATATAACTACTATAATACTACCTCCTATGTACAAGAATATAACTACTATAATACTACCTCCTATGTACAAGAATATAACTACTATAATACTACTCCTATGTACAAGAATATAACTACTATAATACTACCTCCTATGTACAAGAATATAACTACTATAATACTACTCCTATATACAAGAATATAACTACTATAATACTGCTCCTATGTACAAGAATATAACTACTATAATACTACCTCCTATGTACAAGAATATAACTACTATAATACTACCTCCTATGTACAAGAATATAACTACTATAATACTACTCCTATGTACAAGAATATACCTACTATAATACTACTGCTATGTACAAGAATATAACTACTATAATACTACCTCCTATGTACAAGAATATAACTACTATAATACTACTCCTATATACAAGAATATAACTACTATAATACTACTCCTATGTACAAGAATATAACTACTATAATACTACTCCTATGTACAAGAATATAACTACTATAATACTACTCCTATGTACAAGAATATAACTACTATAATACTACTCCTATATACAAGAATATAACTACTATAATACTACTCCTATATACAAGAATATATCTACTATAATACTACCTCCTATATACAAGAATATAACTACTATAATACTACTCCTATATACAAGAATATATCTACTATAATACTACCTCCTATATACAAGAATATAACTACTATAATACTGCTCCTATATACAAGAATATAACTACTATAATACTACTCCTATGTACAAGAATATAACTACTATAATACTACCTCCTATGTACAAGAATATAACTACTATAATACTACTCCTATATACAAGAATATAACTACTATAATACTACTCCTATGTACAAGAATATAACTACTATAATACTACCTCCTATGTACAAGAATATAACTACTATAATACTACCTCCTATGTACAAGAATATAACTACTATAATACTGCCCCTATGTACAAGAATATAACTACTATAATACTGCCCTTATGTACAAGAATATAACTACTATAATACTACCTCCTATGTACAAGAATATAACTACTATAATACTGCTATTATATACAAGAATATAACTACTATAATACTACTCCTATGTACAAGAATATAACTACTATAATACTACCTCCTATGTACAAGAATATAACTACTATAATACTGCTCCTATGTACAAGAATATAACTACTATAATACTACTCCTATGTACAAGAATATAACTACTATAATACTACTCCTATGTACAAGAATATAACTACTATAATACTACTCCTATGTACAAGAATATAACTACTATAATACTGCCCCCTATGTACAAGAATATAACTACTATAATACTGCCCCTATATACAAGAATATAACTACTATAATACTACTCCTATGTACAAGGATATAACTACTATAATACTACTCCTATGTACAAGAATATAACTACTATAATACTACCTCCTATGTACAAGAATATAACTACTATAATACTACTCCTATGTACAAGAATATAACTACTATAATACTGCCCCTATATACAAGAATATAACTACTATAATACTACCTCCTATGTACAAGAATATAACTACTATAATACTACTCCTATATACAAGAATATAACTACTATAATACTACTCCTATGTACAAGAATATAACTACTATAATACTACTCCTATGTACAAGAATATAACTACTATAATACTACCTCCTATGTACAAGAATATAACTACTATAATACTGCCTCCTATATACAAGAATATAACTACTATAATACTACTCCTATGTACAAGAATATAACTACTATAATACTGCTCCTATATACAAGAATATAACTACTATAATACTACCTCCTATGTACAAGAATATAACTACTATAATACTACTCCTATGTACAAGAATATAACTACTATAATACTACTCCTATGTACAAGAATATAACTACTATAATACTACCTCCTATGTACAAGAATATAACTACTATAATACTACTCCTATATACAAGAATATATCTACTATAATACTACCTCCTATATACAAGAATATAACTACTATAATACTACTCCTATATACAAGAATATATCTACTATAATACTACCTCCTATATACAAGAATATAACTACTATAATACTGCTCCTATATACAAGAATATAACTACTATAATACTACTCCTATGTACAAGAATATAACTACTATAATACTACTCCTATGTACAAGAATATAACTACTATAATACTACTCCTATGTACAAGAATATAACTACTATAATACTACTCCTATGTACAAGAATATAACTACTATAATACTACTCCTATGTACAAGAATATAACTACTATAATACTACCTCCTATGTACAAGAATATAACTACTATAATACTACTCCTATGTACAAGAATATAACTACTATAATACTGCTCCTATGTACAAGAATATAACTACTATAATACTACCTCCTATGTACAAGAATATAACTACTATAATACTACTCCTATATACAAGAATATATCTACTATAATACTACCTCCTATATACAAGAATATAACTACTATAATACTACTCCTATATACAAGAATATATCTACTATAATACTACCTCCTATATACAAGAATATAACTACTATAATACTGCTCCTATATACAAGAATATAACTACTATAATACTACTCCTATGTACAAGAATATAACTACTATAATACTACCTCCTATGTACAAGAATATAACTACTATAATACTGCTCCTATATACAAGAATATAACTACTATAATACCGCCTCATATCTACTATTGGTATTGTTTGGCCAGTTTGTACTTGATCTTCTGATAATAGGTACATATGGTTGGTGTTATTGATGATTACACCTGCAATCAGTATACGGTCACTCACCTCTTGTGTTATGTGTTGCAGTAGTGGAGACAGTAGTATATCCAGTTGTTACTTCTGTGATTTCTGCGGTTTGTCCTTCTGTGGTCTTGGCTGGAGACTCTGTTGATCTTGTTAGAGCCGGAGATGTTCTTGGTGTTGCACTAGTTTGGATGGGTTTGCTGTTACACAGGATTGCGGTGGTTTCCGGTTCAGATGGCGCTGGTGGTGGTAGGGTAGTCGGTGCAGGGTTGTGCAGTGATGTGGTGTCAGTTGTACTAGTCAATGTCATCATGGTCTTGTTGGTAGAAGTTGTTGGTGCAGCTGTGGTTATTGGTGGTACGGTAGTGGTGGATGAGGGGTGGTGGGACGTATTTGGTGTTACGGATGTTATTAGAGATTCGGGGGCACCTGTAGTAGATGGTGGTAGAGCCGTTGTGTTACCTGATGACATGGTACCAGTCATGGCAGGAGGTATCGGCGGTGTAATTCTCATAGCTGGAGACTGGGAACCAGCGCCATTAAATGTGTGTTGGGGAGTTGTTATAGCAGGTGACATGATGGCGGTAATAACAGGATTCACTGATACAGTTGTGGTGGCTGATGGTGTCATGTCAGGGACTTTAGACCCCAGCGGTAACATTGCGGTGACTGTAGTATTGGGGGTCACCAGTGCAGTTGTGGTAATGTGTGACGTTATTGTGGGTGTATAGCCCCCCACCCCTGCTGTCTCCTGTATTGTGCTAGCACTTGTGACTGGGGCAGTCATGGAGGATGGTCCGGGAATGTTTGGAATTGCATTTGCGGTAGATGTTGATGAGGATCCCATCAGTTGAGATGTTTCTTGGTGGTTTTGTGTATATACACCGGTGCGTGTGATATCTGGGATGTTGTTGGTCACCTGCGGTGGTATACTGGTGACTCTCATGGTCATTGGTGGGGATGTGGTGTTAGGTGGTCCTCCTGTAATGGGAGCTGTGATCATCCCCATCTCTTGTCCGTTAGGTGGCGGGGTTTTGTCCCTCCGATGTTTCCGGGGTGGAGATTCTAAAAATTTTGCCGGCATTTGAATGGAATCCACCAGTCTGTTGTGATACGTTGTAAGAAGAGGCAAAACTCTATCGGTGGTCGGGGAAGTGGTGAGGTCTTGTGGTCCTGCCCTGGTGTTACTTGTTATGGGGGGCATCGAGGTGACCGCACTGTCAGGAGAACCCCCAGAACTGATGGATGGTCCTGTAGGGGTTAAATCAGACACCACAAAGAATGAATTCGGCACAAAGGTGAGTGAGGGTTAGTGGTGTGTCTGTAACTAGTGAGTGTGTATATAGTGTGTGTATCAGTGAGTGTGTATACAGTGTGTGTATCAGTGTGTGTATCAGTGTGTGTGTATCAATGTGTGTGTATACAGTATGTGTATCAGTGTGTGTATACAGTATGTGTATCAGTGAGTGTGTATACAGTATGTGTATCAGTGTGTGTATACAGTATGTGTGTATACAGTATGTGTATCAGTGTGTGTATCAGTGTGTGTATACAGTATGTGTATCAGTGAGTGTGTATACAGTATGTGTATCAGTGTGTGTATACAGTATGTGTGTATACAGTATGTGTATCAGTGTGTGTATACAGTATGTGTGTATACAGTATGTGTGTATACAGTATGTGTATCAGTGTGTGTAACTAGTGAGTGTTCATATGTATCAGTGTGTGTATCAGTGTGTGTATCAGTGTGTGTGTATACAGTATGTGTATCAGTGAGTAACTAGTGAGTGTTCATATGTATCAGTGTGTGTATCAGTGTGTGTGTATACAGTGTGTGTGTATACAGTATGTGTAACTAGTGAGCGCTCATATGTATCAGTGTGTGTATCAGTGAGTGTGTATACAGTGTGTGTATCAGTGAGTGTGTATACAGTGTGTGTATCAGTGTGTGTGTATACAGTGTGTGTATCAGTGAGTGTGTATACAGTGTGTGTATCAGTGTGTGTGTATACAGTATGTGTATCAGTGTGTGTATACAGTATGTGTATCAGTGAGTGTGTATACAGTATGTGTATCAGTGTGTGTATCAGTGTGTGTGTATACAGTATGTGTATCAGTGAGTAACTAGTGAGTGTTCATATGTATCAGTGTGTGTATCAGTGTGTGTGTATACAGTGTGTGTGTATACAGTATGTGTAACTAGTGAGCGCTCATATGTATCAGTGTGTGTATCAGTGAGTGTGTATACAGTGTGTGTATCAGTGAGTGTGTATACAGTGTGTGTATCAGTGAGTGTGTATACAGTGTGTGTATCAGTGTGTGTGTATACAGTGTGTATCAGTGAGTGTGTATACAGTGTGTGTATCAGTGAGTGTGTATACAGTATGTGTATCAGTGTGTGTATACAGTGTGTGTATCAGTGTGTGTGTATACAGTATGTGTATCAGTGTGTGTGTATACAGTATGTGTATCAGTGTGTGTGTATACAGTATGTGTATCAGTGTGTGTATACAGTGTGTGTATCAGTGTGTGTGTATACAGTATGTGTATCAGTGTGTGTATACAGTATGTGTATCAGTGTGTGTATACAGTATGTGTATCAGTGTGTGTGTATACAGTATGTGTATCAGTGTGTGTATACAGTGTGTGTATCAGTGTGTGTGTATACAGTATGTGTATCAGTGTGTGTATACAGTGTGTGTATCAGTGTGTGTACAGATGTCGCCACATGTAACTTTACCTGTTACTATATCACACAGCAGACAGGAATGTTATACAGTGACACCTCCATATATATATATATATACAGTATACAGACAGGAATGTTATACAGTGACACCTCCATATATATATATACAGTATACAGACAGGCATGTTATACAGTGACACCTCCATATATATATATACAGTATACAGACAGGCATGTTATACAGTGACACCTCCATATATATATATACAGTATACAGACAGGAATGTTATACAGTGACACCTCTATATATATATATATATATATATATATATATATATATATATATATATATACAGTATACAGACAGGCATGTTATACAGTGACATCTCCATATATACAGTATATACAGTATACAGACAGGAATGTTATACAGTGACACCTCCATATATATATATACAGTATACAGACAGGCATGTTATACAGTGACACCTCCATATATATATATATATATATACAGTATACAGACAGGCATGTTATACGGTGACATCTCCATATATATATATACAGTATACAGACAGGCATGTTATACAGTGACATCTCCATATATACAGTATACAGACAGGAATGTTATACGGTGACATCTCCATATATATATATATATATACAGTATACAGACAGGCATGTTATACAGTGACACCTCCATATATATATATATATATATATATATATATATATATACAGTATACAGACAGGAATGTTATACAGTGACACCTCTATATATATATATACAGTATACAGACAGGAATGTTATACAGTGACACCTCCATATATATAGTATACAGTATACAGACAGGAATGTTATACAGTGACACCTCCATATATATATATACAGTATACAGACAGGCATGTTATACAGTGACACCTCCATATATATATATAAATACAGTATACAGACAGGCATGTTATACAGTGACACCTCCATATATATATATACAGTATACAGACAGGCATGTTATACAGTGACACCTCCATATATATATATACAGTATACAGACAGGAATGTTATACAGTGACACCTCTATATATATATATATATATATATATATATATATATATATATATATATATATATATATATATACAGTATACAGACAGGCATGTTATACAGTGACATCTCCATATATACAGTATATACAGTATACAGACAGGAATGTTATACAGTGACACCTCCATATATATATATATATACAGTATACAGACAGGCATGTTATACAGTGACACCTCCATATATATATATATATATACAGTATACAGACAGGCATGTTATACAGTGACACCTCCATATATATATATACAGTATACAGACAGGCATGTTATACAGTGACATCTCCATATATACAGTATACAGACAGGAATGTTATACGGTGACATCTCCATATATATATATATATATATACAGTATACAGACAGGCATGTTATACAGTGACACCTCCATATATATATATATATATATATATATATATACAGTATACAGACAGGCATGTTATACAGTGACACCTCCATATATATATATATATATATATATATATATATATATATATATATATACAGTATACAGACAGGAATGTTATACAGTGACACCTCTATATATATATATATATATATATATATATATATACAGTATACAGACAGGCATGTTATACAGTGACACCTCCATATATATATATAAATACAGTATACAGACAGGCATGTTATACAGTGACATCTCCATATATACAGTATATACAGTATACAGACAGGAATGTTATACAGTGACACCTCCATATATATATATACAGTATACAGACAGGAATGTTATACAGTGACATCTCCATATATACAGTATATACAGTATACAGACAGGAATGTTATACAGTGACACCTCCATATATATATATATACAATATACAGACAGGCATGTTATACAGTGACACCTCCATATATATATATACAGTATACAGACAGGCATGTTATACAGTGACATCTCCATATATACAGTATATACAGTATACAGACAGGCATGTTATACAGTGACACCTCCATATATATATATATATATATATATATATATATATATATATATATACAGTATACAGACAGGAATGTTATACAGTGACATCTCCATATATATAGTATACAGTATACAGACAGGAATGTTATACAGTGACACCTCCATATATATATATATACAATATACAGACAGGAATGTTATACAGTGACATCTCCATATATACAGTATATACAGTATACAGACAGGAATGTTATACAGTGACACCTCCATATATATATATATACAGTATACAGACAGGCATGTTATACAGTGACATCTCCATATATATAGTATACAGTATACAGACAGGCATGTTATACAGTGACACCTCCATATATACAGTATATACAGAATATCAGACACACCAGATAAATAACTAATGGAAGGCGATTGTGATTGGGAAAAAGTGACAGAGGAGTCTTTAAGGGAACTGAGCCACTGCTATGGATGCTGTGAGAAAGGGACTCATTGTTCTGAAATGCGTCGGCGTTTTTTTAGGGTTTTTTGTTTATTTTGTTTTGTTTCATTTGTTTAATGGCTTTATATTAAAAGTTCTATTTTCTATTTATCTTCGGATGAGCAGCCGCCGGGGTTTCTGA
The DNA here is from genome assembly GCF_031893055.1 of Leptodactylus fuscus. NCBI lineage: Eukaryota > Metazoa > Chordata > Amphibia > Anura > Leptodactylidae > Leptodactylus > Leptodactylus fuscus. Next base: position 2,711,440 of record NC_134268.1, on the reverse strand, counting down.
TATTTTGCTATTACTTGGAAGACATTGGTTTGTCCTGAATGCGCCGCGCACCCCGAAGATACTACAACTGCAAAGAATGTCTGAATATGGGGGAGCGCTGAATTTTTTTCTTTTTTGAAGTTTTGCATATATATATATATATATATATATATATATATATATATATATATACAGTATACAGACAGGAATGTTATACGGTGACATCTCCATATATATACAGTATACAGACAGGAATGTTATACAGTGACACCTCCATATATATATATATACAGTATACAGACAGGCATGTTATACAGTGACACCTCCATATATATATATACAGTATACAGACAGGAATGTTATACAGTGACACCTCCATATATATATATATATATACAGTATACAGACAGGAATGTTATACAGTGACACCTCCATATATATATATACAGTATACAGACAGGAATGTTATACAGTGACACCTCCATATATATATATATATACAGTATACAGACAGGAATGTTATACAGTGACACCTCCATATATATATATACAGTATACAGACAGGAATGTTATACAGTGACACCTCCATATATATATATACAGTATACAGACAGGAATGTTATACAGTGACACCTCCATATATATATATACAGTATACAGACAGGAATGTTATACAGTGACACCTCCATATATATATATATATATATACAGTATACAGACAGGAATGTTATACAGTGACACCTCCATATATATATATATATATATATATACAGTATACAGACAGGCATGTTATACAGTGACACCTCCATATATATATATACAGTATACAGACAGGAATGTTATACAGTGACACCTCCATATATATATATATACAGTATACAGACAGGAATGTTATATGGTGACATCTCCATATATATATATACAGTATACAGACAGGAATGTTATACGGTGACACCTCCATATATATATATATATACAGTATACAGACAGGAATGTTATACGGTGACACCTCCATATATATATATACAGTATACAGACAGGAATGTTATACGGTGACACCTCCATATATATATATATATACAGTATACAGACAGGAATGTTATACGGTGACATCTCCATATATATATATACAGTATACAGACAGGCATGTTATACAGTGACACCTCCATATATATATATACAGTATACAGACAGGAATGTTATACGGTGACATCTCCATATATACACAGTATACAGACAGGCATGTTATACAGTGACATCTCCATATATACAGTATACAGACAGGAATGTTATACAGTGACACCTCCATATATATATATATATACAGTATACAGACAGGAATGTTATACGGTGACACCTCCATATATATATATACACAGTATACAGACAGGCATGTTATACAGTGACACCTCCATATATACAGTATATACAGTATACAGACAGGCATGTTATACGGTGACATCTCCATATATATATATACAGTATACAGACAGGAATGTTATACGGTGACACCTCCATATATATATATATATATATATATATATATATATATATATATATATATATACAGTATACAGACAGGAATGTTATACGGTGACATCTCCATATATATATATACAGTATACAGACAGGCATGTTATACAGTGACATCTCCATATATATATATATATACAGTATACAGACAGGAATGTTATACGGTGACATCTCCATATATATATATATATACAGTATACAGACAGGAATGTTATACAGTGACATCTCCATATATACACAGTATACAGACAGGAATGTTATACAGTGACACCTCCATATATATATATACAGTATACAGACAGGAATGTTATACAGTGACATCTCCATATATACAGTATATACAGTATACAGACAGGAATGTTATACAGTGACACCTCCATATATATATATATATATATAGTATACAGACAGGCATGTTATACAGTGACACCTCCATATATATATATACAGTATACAGACAGGCATGTTATACAGTGACACCTCCATATATATATATACAGTATACAGACAGGCATGTTATACAGTGACATCTCCATATATACAGTATACAGACAGGAATGTTATACGGTGACACCTCCATATATATATATATATATACAGTATACAGACAGGAATGTTATACGGTGACATCTCCATATATATATATACAGTATACAGACAGGAATGTTATACGGTGACACCTCCATATATATATATACAGTATACAGACAGGAATGTTATACGGTGACATCTCCATATATATATATACAGTATACAGACAGGCATGTTATACAGTGACATCTCCATATATATATATACAGTATACAGACAGGCATGTTATACAGTGACATCTCCATATATATATATATATACAGTATACAGACAGGAATGTTATACGGTGACATCTCCATATATATATATATATACAGTATACAGACAGGAATGTTATACGGTGACATCTCCATATATATATATACAGTATACAGACAGGAATGTTATACGGTGACACCTCCATATATATATATACAGTATACAGACAGGAATGTTATACGGTGACATCTCCATATATATATATACAGTATACAGACAGGCATGTTATACAGTGACATCTCCATATATATATATATACAGTATACAGACAGGCATGTTATACAGTGACATCTCCATATATATAGTATATACAGTATACAGACAGGAATGTTATACGGTGACATCTCCATATATATATATACAGTATACAGACAGGAATGTTATACGGTGACATCTCCATATATATATATACAGTATACAGACAGGCATGTTATACGGTGACATCTCCATATATACACAGTATACGGACAGTATTTGGCACATCTGGGCAGGGAGGTTGCTCCCACCGCCATCTTGGAGAATTAAGCCCAGATTTTCTGTGGATGTTGCTTTCTCCAATCCGTCTGTCTCTTCATGTCTCCATGACAGACTGGATGATGCTGCGATCAGGTGAACTTTGGGAGGGGTGACAACAAGCGCCCCTCCTGGTAGTGAGACTTTCAGTGCCATGTCTGGCTTTCTATGTCCCCTATACCATGGCACACACACAATGTCCCCGCACCGCACACACCGCCGTACTCACCGCAGAGCAGCAGAGCCAGGAATGGTGACAGGTAGCCCCGCATGGTGATGTCTGGCAGTCGTGGTGGCGCACTCAGTGATATGGAGCCTCCTGGGCACCGCGCAGATCTGGGTGTGACACTCGGATGACACAGATTCATACAATAGACTGATACAGCCAAGAATAAAGGAGGGATAACAGGAAGCAGCGCACGGTATACAGACACTGCTGAGATACCTGGAAGAACCCCCTGGGGCACCGGGCCGGGGTGTGACTACTGACCCTGCACCCTAATACTGTGCACCCCTGGTACAGGGAATCCAAGACAACAGCTAGAAATAGTAAGGAATCACACCGCACATCTAAGGCCTTATACAGACACTGCTGAGATACCTGTAACCCTGGAAGAACCCCCTGGGGCACCGGGCCGGGGTGTGACTACTGACCCTGCACCCTAATACTGTGCACCCCTGGTACAGGGAATCCAAGACAACAGCTAGAAATAGTAAGGAATTACACCGCACATGTGAGGCCGTATACAGACACTGCTGAGATACCTGGAAGAACCCCCTGGGGCACCGGGCCGGGGTGTGACTACTGACCCTGCACCCTAATACTGTGCACCCCTGGTACAGGGAATCCAAGACAACAGCTAGAAATAGTAAGGAATTACACCGCACATGTGAGGCCGTATACAGACACTGCTGAGATACCTGTAACCCTGGAAGAACCCCCTGGGGCACCAGGCCGGGGTGTGACTACTGACCCTGCACCCTAATACTGTGCACCCCTGGTACAGGGAATCCAAGACAACAGCTAGAAATAGTAAGGAATCACACCGCACATGTGAGGCCGTATACAGACACTGCTGAGATACCTGGAAGAACCCTCTGGGGCACCGGGCCGGGGTGTGACTACTGACCCTGCACCCTAATACTGTGCACCCCTGGTACAGCAAATCCAAGACAACAGCTAGAAATAGTAAGGAATCACACCGCACATGTGAGGCCGTATACAGACACTGCTGAGATACCTGTAACCCTGGAAGAACCCCCTGGGGCACCGGGCCGGGGTGTGACTACTGACCCTGCACCCTAATACTGTGCACCCCTGGTACAGGGAATCCAAGACAACAGCTAGAAATAGTAAGGAATCACACCGCACATGTGAGGCCGTATACAGACACTGCTGAGATACCTGTAACCCTGGAAGAACCCCCTGGGGCACCGGGCCGGGGTGTGACTACTGACCCTGCACCCTAATACTGTGCACCCCTGGTACAGCAAATCCAAGACAACAGCTAGAAATAGTAAGGAATCACACCGCACATGTGAGGCCGTATACAGACACTGCTGAGATACCTGGAAGAACCCCCTGGGGCACCGGGCCGGGGTGTGACTACTGACCCTGCACCCTAATACTGTGCACCCCTGGTACAGCAAATCCAAGACAACAGCTAGAAATAGTAAGGAATCACACCGCACATGTGAGGCCGTATACAGACACTGCTGAGATACCTGTAACCCTGGAAGAACCCTCTGGGGCACCGGGCCGGGGTGTGACTACTGACCCTGCACCCTAATACTGTGCACCCCTGGTACAGGGAATCCAAGACAACAGGTAGAAATAGTAAGGAATCACAGTCAGAGAGTGTGACCCCGGAGGACCCCGGAGCTCCACATATTACATTGACATTGTGTTCATTACCCCAGACATTACAGGTCAGTGCCGGGGCCGCAGCAGGACGGCACATTGTGATTTACTTATTTACTGGGCGCCCTTCTAACAAAAAGTGGAGAACCCCTTTAACGTAAAACAACTCTGCATAAATGAATAGTGCAGGCGAAGAGAAGAAACTGCGGAATACGTCTACTGAAGACATCTCTTTCCTTCTCCAATTATTAGGCTGAGCTCATTTTTATTATAGAAGTCTCTGGAGGGGGCTGTTCATTATTTATTGTGCAGTGGTCTTATCCCGAAGATACAGCAGTGTCAGAAGAGCTCTCATACTCACAGTGTAGCAATTAGTTATTTGTGTGTCTGGCCATCTCCCTCCCCTCTCCATAGACTTCTATGTCTCCACCTGATATTGGGGAGTTACATTGTAAGCGATTCCCTAGTAACACATTAACATTGGTCTCAGTGGACAGCTCACATAGATCTGCAGTGCGGGTTCCTTGGCCCCTGTAAGTCTATTGGTGCGCCAGGTTTTCACCCGGATTTCACTCTTTGCCATAGACAGACACAGGACACCTGCACACTCGGCATCACCGGAGAACTTACACCTCTAGGGCGGGTCCCTGGAGAGGTTCAGGCTGCTCGGGGGTGTTGGCTGATTTCTCTTTTTCTTGTATTATTCTCTAGATCTTGTGCAGATGTGAATTCAGAGCTCTTGGATGTTTCCTACATGTACAGCTGCCCTGTGCCTGCCCCCTGCTGGCCGACCATCCTCTGCAGGTAGCAGGAGTTTCTCTGGATATATTATACTTGCCTGTGACTTCATCTGCGTGTTGTTGGAGTCGATGATCCACCTAAATTTAGCAAATTGCTGTCATTGATGGTTTGCCTGCTCCAGCGATTTGGCAGCTCTTAGTAATTATTATTATTATTTATTTATATAGCACCATTAATTCCATGGTGTTGTACATTATTATATTAATCCCATGGTGCTCTGTACATTATTATATTAATCCCATGGTGCTGTACATTATTATATTAATCCCATGGTGCCCTGTACATTATTATATTAATCCCATGGTGCTCTGTACATTATTATATTAATCCCATGGTGCTCTGTACATTATTATATTAATCCCATGGTGCTGTACATTATTATATTAATCCCATGGTGCTCTGTACATTATTATATTAATCCCATGGTGATCTGTACATTATTATATTAATCCCATGGTGCCCTGTACATTATTATATTAATCCCATGGTGCTCTGTACATTATTATATTAATCCCATGGCGCTCTGTACATTATTATATTAATCCCATGGTGCTCTGTACATTATTATATTATTCCCATGGTGCTGTACATTATTATATTAATCCCATGGTGCTCTGTACATTATTATATTAATCCCATGGTGATCTGTACATTATTATATTAATCCCATGGTGATGTACATTATTATATTAATCCCATGGCGCTCTGTACATTATTATATTAATCCCATGGTGATGTACATTATTATATTAATCCCATGGTGCTCTGTACATTATTATATTAATCCCATGGTGCTCTGTACATTATTATATTAATCCCATGGTGCTGTACATTATTATATTAATCCCATAGTGATCTGTACATTATTATATTAATCCCATGGTGCTGTACATTATTATATTAATCCCATGGTGCGGTACATTATTATATTAATCCCATGGTGCTGTACATTATTATATTAATCCCATGGTGCTCTGTACATTATTATATTAATTCCATGGTGCTGTACATTATTATATTACTCCCATGGTGCTCTGTACATTATTATATTAATCCCATGGTGCTCTGTACATTATTATATTAATCCCATGGTGCTCTGTACATTATTATATTAATCCCATGGTGCTCTGTACATTATTATATTAATCCCATGGTGCTCTGTACATTATTATATTAATCCCATGGTGCTCTGTACATTATTATATTAATCCCATGATGCTCTGTACATTATTATATTAATCCCATGGTGCTCTGTACATTATTATATTATATCCATAGTGCTCTGCACATTATTATATTAATCCCATGGGGCTCTGTACATTATTATATTAATCCCATGGTGCTCTGTACATTATTATATTAATTCCATGGTGCTGTACATTATTATATTATTCCCATGGTGCTCTGTACATTATTATATTAATTCCATGGTGCCCTGTACATAATTATATTAATCCCATGGTGCTGTACATTATTATATTAACCCCATGGTGCTCTGTACATTATTATATTAATCCCATGGTGCTCTGTACATTATTATATTAATCCCATGGTGCTCTGTACATTATTATATTAATCCCATGGTGCTCTGTACATTATTATATTAATTCCATGGTGTTGTACATTATTATATTAATCCCATGGTGCTCTGTACATTATTATATTAATCCCATGGTGCTCTGTACATTATTATATTAATCCCATGGTGCTCTGTACATTATTATATTAATCCCATGGTGCTGCACATTATTATATTAACCCCATGGTGCTCTGTACATTATTATATTAATCCCATGGTGCTGTACATTATTATATTAATTCCATGGTGTTGTACATTATTATATTAATCCCATGGTGCTCTGTACATTATTATATTAATCCCATGGTGCTCTGTACATTATTATATTAATCCCATGGTGCTCTGTACATTATTATATTAATCCCATGGTGCCCTGTACATTATTATATTAATCCCATGGTGCTGCACATTATTATATTAACCCCATGGTGCTCTGTACATTATTATATTATTCCCATGGTGCTCTGTACATTATTATATTAATCCCATGGTGCTCTGTACATTATTATATTAATCCCATGGTGCTCTGTACATTATTATATTAATTCCATGGTGCTCTGTACATTATTATATTATTCCCATGGTGCTCTGTACATTATTATATTAATCCCATGGTGCTCTGTACATTATTATATTAATCCCATGGTGCTCTGTACATTATTATATTAATCCCATGGTGCTCTGTACATTATTATATTAATCCCATGGTGCTCTGTACATTATTATATTAATCCCTTGGTGCTGTACATTATTATATTAATCCCATGGTGCTCTGTACATTATTATATTAATCCCTTGGTGCTGTACATTATTATATTAATCCCATGGTGCTCTGTACATTATTATATTAATCCCATGGTCCTGTACATTATTATATTAATCCCATGGTGCTCTGTACGTTACTATATTAATCCCATGGTGCTCTGTACATTATTATATTAATCCCATGGTGCTCTGTACATTATTATATTAATCCCATGATGCTCTGTACATTATTATATTAATCCCATGGTGCTGTACATTATTACATTAATTCCATGGTGCTCTGTACATTATTATATTAATCCCATGGTGCCCTGTACATTATTATATTAATCCCATGGTGCTGCACATTATTATATTAATCCCATGGTGCTCTGTACATTATTATATTAATCCCAAGGTGCTGTACATTATTATATTAATTCCATGGTGCTCTGTACATTATTATATTAATTCCATGGTGCTGTACATTATTATATTAATCCCATGGTGCTCTGTACATTATTACATTAATCCCATGGTGCTCTGTACATTATTATATTAATCCCTTGGTGCTGTACATTATTATATTAATCCCATGGTGCTCTGTACATTATTATATTAATCCCATGGTCCTGTACATTATTATATTAATCCCATGGTGCTGTACATTATTATATTAATCCCATGATGCTCTGTACATTATTACATTAATTCCATGGTGCTCTGTACATTATTATACTAATCCCATGGTGCTCTGTACATTATTATATTAATCCCATGGTGCTCTGTACATTATTATATTAATCCCATGATGCTCTGTACATTATTACATTAATCCCATGATGCTCTGTACATTATTATATTAATGCCATGGTGCTCTGTACATTATTATATTAATCCCATGGTGCTCTGTACATTATTATATTAATCCCATGGTGCTGCACATTATTATATTAATCCCATGGTGCTCTGTACATTATTATATTAATCCCATGGTGCTCTGTACATTATTATATTAATCCCATGGTGCTGTACATTATTATATTAATTCCATGGTGCTCTGTACATTATTATATTAAATCCATGGTGTTGTACATTATTATATTAATCCCATGGTGCTCTGTACATTATTATATTAATCCCATGGTGCTCTGTACATTATTATATTAATTCCATGGTGCTGTACATTATTATATTAATCCCATGGTGCTCTGTACATTATTATATTAATCCCATGGTGCTATGTACATTATTATATTAATCCCATGGTGCTCTGTACATTATTATATTAATACCATGGTGCTCTGTACATTATTATATTAATCCCATGGTGCTGTACATTATTATATTAATCCCATGGTGCTCTGTACATTATTATATTAATCCCTTGGTGCGGTACATTATTATATTAATCCCATGGTGCTCTGTAAATTATTATATTAATCCCATGGTCCTGTACATTATTATATTAATCCCATGGTGCTCTGTACATTATTATATTAATCCCATGATGCTCTGTACATTATTATATTAATCCCATGGTGCTCTGTACATTATTATATTAATCCCATGATGCTCTGTACATTATTACATTAATTCCATGGTGCTCTGTACATTATTATATTAATCCCATGGTGCTCTGTACATTATTATATTAATCCCATGATGCTCTGTACATTATTATATTAATCCCATGGTGCTCTGTACATTATTATATTAATCCCATGATGCTCTGTACATTATTACATTAATCCCATGGTGCTCTGTACATTATTATATTAATCCCATGGTGCTCTGTACATTATTATATTAATCCCATGATGCTCTGTACATTATTATATTAATCCCATGGTGCTCTGTACATTATTATATTAATCCCATGGTGCTCTGTACATTATTATATTAATCCCATGGTGCTGTACATTATTATATTAATCCCATGGTGCTCTGTACATTATTATATTAATCCCATGGTGCTCTGTACATTATTATATTAATCCCATGGTGCTCTGTACATTATTATATTAATCCCATGGTGCTCTGTACATTATTATATTAATCCCATGGTGCTCTGTACATTATTATATTAATCCCATAGTGATCTGTACATTATTATATTAATCCCATGGTGCTGTACATTATTATATTAATCCCATGGTGCTGTACATTATTATATTAATCCCATGGTGCTGTACATTATTATATTAATCCCATGGTGCTCTGTACATTATTATATTAATTCCATGGTGCTGTACATTATTATATTACTCCCATGGTGCTCTGTACATTATTATATTAATCCCATGGTGCTCTGTACATTATTATATTAATCCCATGGTGCTCTGTACATTATTATATTAATCCCATGGTGCTCTGTACATTATTATATTAATCCCATGGTGCTCTGTACATTATTATATTAATCCCATGGTGCTCTGTACATTATTATATTAATCCCATGATGCTCTGTACATTATTATATTAATCCCATGGTGCTCTGTACATTATTATATTATATCCATAGTGCTCTGCACATTATTATATTAACCCCATGGGGCTCTGTACATTATTATATTAATCCCATGGTGCTCTGTACATTATTATATTAATTCCATGGTGCTGTACATTATTATATTATTCCCATGGTGCTCTGTACATTATTATATTAATTCCATGGTGCCCTGTACATAATTATATTAATCCCATGGTGCTGTACATTATTATATTAACCCCATGGTGCTCTGTACATTATTATATTAATCCCATGGTGCTCTGTACATTATTATATTAATCCCATGGTGCTCTGTACATTATTATATTAATCCCATGGTGCTCTGTACATTATTATATTAATTCCATGGTGTTGTACATTATTATATTAATCCCATGGTGCTCTGTACATTATTATATTAATCCCATGGTGCTCTGTACATTATTATATTAATCCCATGGTGCTCTGTACATTATTATATTAATCCCATGGTGCTGCACATTATTATATTAACCCCATGGTGCTCTGTACATTATTATATTAATCCCATGGTGCTGTACATTATTATATTAATTCCATGGTGTTGTACATTATTATATTAATCCCATGGTGCTCTGTACATTATTATATTAATCCCATGGTGCTCTGTACATTGTTATATTAATCCCATGGTGCCCTGTACATTATTATATTAATCCCATGGTGCTGCACATTATTATATTAATCCCATGGTGCTCTGTACATTATTATATTAATCCCATGGTGCTCTGTACATTATTATATTAATCCCATGGTGCTCTGTACATTATTATATTAATCCCATGGTGCTCTGTACATTATTATATTAATCCCATGGTGCCCTGTACATTATTATATTAATCCCATGGTGCTGCACATTATTATATTAATCCCATGGTGCTCTGTACATTATTATATTAATCCCATGGTGCTCTGTACATTATTATATTAATCCCTTGGTGCTGTACATTATTATATTAATCCCATGGTGCTCTGTACATTATTATATTAATCCCTTGGTGCTGTACATTATTATATTAATCCCATGGTGCTCTGTACATTATTATATTAATCCCATGGTCCTGTACATTATTATATTAATCCCATGGTGCTCTGTACATTACTATATTAATCCCATGGTGCTCTGTACATTATTATATTAATCCCATGGTGCTCTGTACATTATTATATTAATCCCATGATGCTCTGTACATTATTATATTAATCCCATGGTGCTGTACATTATTACATTAATTCCATGGTGCTCTGTACATTATTATATTAATCCCATGGTGCCCTGTACATTATTATATTAATCCCATGGTGCTGCACATTATTATATTAATCCCATGGTGCTCTGTACATTATTATATTAATCCCAAGGTGCTGTACATTATTATATTAATTCCATGGTGCTCTGTACATTATTATATTAATTCCATCGTGCTGTACATTATTATATTAATCCCATGGTGCTCTGTACATTATTACATTAATCCCATGGTGCTCTGTACATTATTATATTAATCCCTTGGTGCTGTACATTATTATATTAATCCCATGGTGCTCTGTACATTATTATATTAATCCCATGGTCCTGTACATTATTATATTAATCCCATGGTGCTGTACATTATTATATTAATCCCATGATGCTCTGTACATTATTACATTAATTCCATGGTGCTCTGTACATTATTATACTAATCCCATGGTGCTCTGTACATTATTATATTAATCCCATGGTGCTCTGTACATTATTATATTAATCCCATGATGCTCTGTACATTATTACATTAATCCCATGATGCTCTGTACATTATTATATTAATCCCATGGTGCTCTGTACATTATTATATTAATCCCATGGTGCTCTGTACATTATTATATTAATCCCATGGTGCTGCACATTATTATATTAATCCCATGGTGCTCTGTACATTATTATATTAATCCCATGGTGCTCTGTACATTATTATATTAATCCCATGGTGCTGTACATTATTATATTAATTCCATGGTGCTCTGTACATTATTATATTAATTCCATGGTGTTGTACATTATTATATTAATCCCATGGTGCTCTGTACATTATTATATTAATCCCATGGTGCTCTGTACATTATTATATTAATTCCATGGTGCTGTACATTATTATATTAATCCCATGGTGCTCTGTACATTATTATATTAATCCCATGGTGCTATGTACATTATTATATTAATCCCATGGTGCTCTGTACATTATTATATTAATACCATGGTGCTCTGTACATTATTATATTAATCCCATGGTGCTGTACATTATTATATTAATCCCATGGTGCTCTGTACATTATTATATTAATCCCTTGGTGCTGTACATTATTATATTAATCCCATGGTGCTCTGTAAATTATTATATTAATCCCATGGTCCTGTACATTATTATATTAATCCCATGGTGCTCTGTACATTATTATATTAATCCCATGATGCTCTGTACATTATTATATTAATCCCATGGTGCTCTGTACATTATTATATTAATCCCATGATGCTCTGTACATTATTACATTAATTCCATGGTGCTCTGTACATTATTATATTAATCCCATGGTGCTCTGTACATTATTATATTAATCCCATGATGCTCTGTACATTATTACATTAATTCCATGGTGCTCTGTACATTATTATATTACTCCCATGGTGCTCTGTACATTATTACATTAATTCCATGGTGCTCTGTACATTATTATATTAATCCCATGGTGCTCTGTACATTATTATATTAATCCCTTGGTGCTCTGTACATTATTATATTAATCCCATGGTGCTCTGTACATTATTACATTAATTCCATGGTGCTCTGTACATTATTATATTAATCCCATGGTGCTCTGTACATTATTATATTAATCCCTTGGTGCTCTGTACATTATTATATTAATCCCATGGTGCTCTGTACATTATTATATTAATCCCATGGTGTTCTGTACATTATTATATTAATCCCATGGTGCTCTGTACATTATTATATTAATTCCATGGTGTTCTGTACATTATTATATTAATCCCATGGTGCTCTGTACATTATTACATTAATCCCATGGTGCTCTGTACATTATTATATTAATCCCATGGTGCTCTGTACATTATTATATTACTCCCATGGTGCTCTGTACATTATTACATTAATTCCATGGTGCTCTGTACATTATTATATTAATCCCATGGTGCTGTTCATTATTATATTACTCCCATGGTGCTCTGCACATTATTATATTAATCCCATGGTGCTGTACATTATTATATTAATCCCATGGTGGTCTGTACATTATTATATTAATCCCATGGTGCTGTTCATTATTATATTACTCCCATGGTGCTCTGCACATTATTATATTAATCCCATGGTGCTCTGTACATTATTATATTAATTCCATGGTGCTCTGTACATTATTATATTAATCCCATGGTGCTCTGTACATTATTATATTAATCCCATGATGCTCTGTACATTATTATATTAATCCCATGGTGCTGTACATTATTACATTAATTCCATGGTGCTCTGTACATTATTATATTAATCCCATGGTGCCCTGTACATTATTATATTAATCCCATGGTGCTGCACATTATTATATTAATCCCATGGTGCTCTGTACATTATTATATTAATCCCAAGGTGCTGTACATTATTATATTAATTCCATGGTGCTCTGTACATTATTATATTAATTCCATCGTGCTGTACATTATTATATTAATCCCATGGTGCTCTGTACATTATTACATTAATCCCATGGTGCTCTGTACATTATTATATTAATCCCTTGGTGCTGTACATTATTATATTAATCCCATGGTGCTCTGTACATTATTATATTAATCCCATGGTCCTGTACATTATTATATTAATCCCATGGTGCTGTACATTATTATATTAATCCCATGATGCTCTGTACATTATTACATTAATTCCATGGTGCTCTGTACATTATTATACTAATCCCATGGTGCTCTGTACATTATTATATTAATCCCATGGTGCTCTGTACATTATTATATTAATCCCATGATGCTCTGTACATTATTACATTAATCCCATGATGCTCTGTACATTATTATATTAATCCCATGGTGCTCTGTACATTATTATATTAATCCCATGGTGCTCTGTACATTATTATATTAATCCCATGGTGCTGCACATTATTATATTAATCCCATGGTGCTCTGTACATTATTATATTAATCCCATGGTGCTCTGTACATTATTATATTATTCCCATGGTGCTCTGTACATTATTATATTAATCCCATGGTGCTCTGTACATTATTATATTAATCCCATGGTGCTGTACATTATTATATTAATTCCATGGTGCTCTGTACATTATTATATTAATTCCATGGTGTTGTACATTATTATATTAATCCCATGGTGCTCTGTACATTATTATATTAATCCCATGGTGCTCTGTACATTATTATATTAATTCCATGGTGCTGTACATTATTATATTAATCCCATGGTGCTCTGTACATTATTATATTAATCCCATGGTGCTATGTACATTATTATATTAATCCCATGGTGCTCTGTACATTATTATATTAATACCATGGTGCTCTGTACATTATTATATTAATCCCATGGTGCTGTACATTATTATATTAATCCCATGGTGCTCTGTACATTATTATATTAATCCCTTGGTGCTGTACATTATTATATTAATCCCATGGTGCTCTGTAAATTATTATATTAATCCCATGGTCCTGTACATTATTATATTAATCCCATGGTGCTCTGTACATTATTATATTAATCCCATGATGCTCTGTACATTATTATATTAATCCCATGGTGCTCTGTACATTATTATATTAATCCCATGATGCTCTGTACATTATTATATTAATCCCATGGTGCTCTGTACATTATTATATTAATCCCATGATGCTCTGTACATTATTACATTAATTCCATGGTGCTCTGTACATTATTATATTACTCCCATGGTGCTCTGTACATTATTACATTAATTCCATGGTGCTCTGTACATTATTATATTAATCCCATGGTGCTCTGTACATTATTATATTAATCCCTTGGTGCTCTGTACATTATTATATTAATCCCATGGTGCTCTGTACATTATTACATTAATTCCATGGTGCTCTGTACATTATTATATTAATCCCATGGTGCTCTGTACATTATTATATTAATCCCTTGGTGCTCTGTACATTATTATATTAATCCCATGGTGCTCTGTACATTATTATATTAATCCCATGGTGTTCTGTACATTATTATATTAATCCCATGGTGCTCTGTACATTATTATATTAATTCCATGGTGTTCTGTACATTATTATATTAATCCCATGGTGCTCTGTACATTATTATATTACTCCCATGGTGCTCTGTACATTATTACATTAATTCCATGGTGCTCTGTACATTATTATATTAATCCCATGGTGCTGTTCATTATTATATTACTCCCATGGTGCTCTGCACATTATTATATTAATCCCATGGTGCTGTACATTATTATATTAATCCCATGGTGGTCTGTACATTATTATATTAATCCCATGGTGCTGTTCATTATTATATTACTCCCATGGTGCTCTGCACATTATTATATTAATCCCATGGTGCTCTGTACATTATTATATTAATCCCATGGTGCTCTGTACATTATTATATTAATCCCATGGTGCCCTGTACATTATTACAGTCCTATGAAAAAGTTTGTGCACCCCTATTAATCTTAATCATTTTTAGTTCTAAATATTTTGGTTTTGCAACAGCCATTTCAGTTTGATATATCTAATAACTGATGGACACAGTAATATTTCAGGATTGAAATGAGGTTTATTGTACTAACAGAAAATGTGCAATATGCATTAAACCAAAATTTGACCGGTGCAAAAGTATGGGCACCTCAACAGAAAAGTGACATTAATATTTAGTAGATCCTCCTTTTGCAAAGATAACAGCCTCTAGTCGCTTCCTGTAGCTTTTAATCAGTTCCTGGATCCTGGATATAGGTATTTTGGACAAACAATTCAAGTTCAGTTAAGGTTGATGGTGGCCGAGCATGGACAGCCCGCTTCAGATCATCCCACAGATGTTCAATGATATTCAGGTCTGGGGACTGGGATGGCCATTCCAGAACATTGTAATTGTTCCTCTGCATGAATGCCTGAGGATTTGGAGCGGTGTTTTGGATCATTGTCTTGCTGAAATATCCATCCCCGGCGTAACTTCAACTTCGTCACTGATTCTTGAACATTATTCTCAAGAATCTGCTGATACTGAGTGGAATCCATGCGACTCTCAACTTTAACAAGATTCCCGATGCCGGCATTGGCCACACAGCCCCAAAGCATGATGGAACCTCCACCAAATTTTACAGTGGGTAGCATGTGTTTTTCTTGGAATGCTGTTTCTTTTTGGACGCCATGCATAACGCCTTTTTTTATAACCAAACAACTCAATTTTTGTTTCCAAAATGAAGCTGCCTTGTCCAAATGTGCTTTTTCATACCTCAGGCGACTCTATTTGTGGCGTACGTGCAGAAACGGCTTCTTTCTCATCACTCTCCCATACAGCTTCTATTTGTGCAAAGTGCGCTGTATAGTTACCGATGCACAGTGACACCATCTGCAGCAAGATGATGCTGCAGCTCTTTGGAGGTGGTCTGTGGATTGTCCTTGACTCTTCTCACCATTCTTCTTCTCTGCCTTTCTGATATTTTTCTTGGCCTGCCACTTCTGGGCTTAACAAGAACTGTCCCTGTGCTCTTCCATTTCCTTACTATGTTCCTCACAGTGGAAACTGACAGGTTAAATCTCTGAGACAACGTTTTGTATCCTTCCCCTGAACAACTATGTTGAACAATCTTTGTTTTCAGATCATTTGAGAGTTGTTTTGAGTAGCCCATGATGCCACTCTTCAGAGGAGATTCAAATAGGAGAACAACTTGCAATTGGCCACCTTAAATACCTTTTCTTATGATTGGATACATCTGGCTATGAAGTTCAAAGCTCACTGAGGTTACAAAACCAATTTTGTGCTTCAGTAAGTCAGTAAAAAGTAGTTAGGGGAATTCAAATCAATAAAATGATAAGGGTGCCCATACTTTTGCACCGGTCAAATTTTGGTTTAATGCATATTGCGCATTTTCTGTTAGTACAATAAACCTCATTTCAATCCTGAAATATTACTGTGTCCATCAGTTATTAGATATATCAAACTGAAATGGCTGCTGCAAACACCAAAATATTTAGAACTAAAAATGATTAAGATTAATAGGGGTGCCCAAACTTTTTCATAGAACTGTATATTAATCCCATGGTGCTGTACACTATTATATTAATCCCATGGTGCTCTGTACATTATTATATTAATCCCATGGTGCTCTGTACATTATTATATTAATCCCATGGTGCTGTACATTATTATATTAATTCCATGGTGTTGTACATTATTATATTAATCCCATGGCGCTCTGTACATTATTATATTAATCCCATGGTGCTCTGTACATTATTATATTAATCCCATGGTGCTCTGTACATTATTATATTAATCCCATGGTGCTCTGTACATTATTATATTAATCCCATGGTGCTCTGTACATTATTATATTAATCCCATGGTGCCCTGTAAATTATTATATTAATCCCATGGTGCTCTGTACATTATTATATTAATCCCATGGTGCTCTGTACATTATTATATTAATCCCATGATGCTCTGTACATTATTATATTAATTCCATGGTGCTGTACATTATTATATTAATCCCATGGTGTGATACATTATTATATTAATCCCATGGTGCTCTGTACATTATTATATTAATCCCATGGTGCTCTGTACATTATTATATTAATCCCATGCTGCTCTGTACATTATTATATTAATCCCATGGTGCTCTGTACATTATTATATTAATCCCATGATGCTCTGTACATTATTATATTAATCCCATGGTGCTGTACATTATTATATTAATTCCATGGTGCTCTGTACATTATTATATTAATCCCATGGTGCTGTACATTATTATATTACTCCCATGGTGCTCTGTACATTATTATATTAATTCCATGATGCTCTGTACATTATTATATTAATCCCATGGTGCTGTACATTATTATATTAATCCCATGGTGCTGTACATTATTATATTAATCCCATGGTGCTGTACATTATTATATTAATTCCATGGTGCTGTACATTATTATATTAATTCCATGGTGCTGTACATTATTATATTATTCCCATGGTGCTCTGTACATTATTATATTAATTCCATGGTGCTGTACATTATTATATTAATCCCATGGTGCTGTACATTATTATATTAATCCCATGGTGCTGTACATTATTATATTAATCCCATGGTGCTGTACATTATTATATTAATTCCATGGTGCTCTGTACATTATTATATTAATCCCATGGTGCTCTGTACATTATTATATTAATCCCATGCTGCTCTGTACATTATTATATTAATTCCATGGTGCTGTACATTATTATATTAATCCCATGATGCTCTGTACATTATTACATTAATCCCATGGTGCTCTGTACATTATTATATTAATTCCATGGTGCTCTGTACATTATTATATTAATTCCATGGTGCTGTACATTATTATATTACTCCCATGGTGCTCTGTACATTATTATATTAATCCCATGGTGCTCTGTACATTATTATAATAATCCCATGGTGCTGTACATTATTATATTAATCCCATGGTGCTGTACATTTGGGGGTTACATACAATACACAGAATATACAGGTAGATATAATACTAACAATGACCGACTGGCACAGTGGGGTAGAGGGCCCTGCCCGCGAGGGCTTACAGTCTATGGGGCAGAGACAGAAGGAGAGGGGGAGACTGTACAGATGGAGGTGCAGTGATAGTGTTATTGGGGGGTGTAGGCCTTCCTGAATAGGGGAGTCTTCAGGGCCTTCTTGTGATTGTGGGGGTCAGTCTTATGTGTCTTGGTAAGGAGTTCCAGAGTATGGGGGATGCGCGGGAGAAATCTTGGAGACGGTTGTGTGAGGAGCGGATGAGAGAGGAGCGGAGTAGGAGGTCATTGGAGGATCTGAGGTTACGTGTGGGCAGGTAGCGGGAGATGAGGTCAGAGATATATGGAGGGGACAGGTGAGGATGAGGTCAGAGATATATGGAGGGGACAGGTGAGGATAAGGTCAGAGATATATGGAGGGGACAGGTGAGGATGAGGTCGGAGATATATGGAGGGGACAGGTGAGGATGAGGTCAGAGATATATGGAGGGGACAGGTGAGGATGAGGTCAGAGATATATGGAGGGGACAGGTGAGGATGAGGTCAGAGATATATGGAGGGGACAGGTGAGGATGAGGTCAGAGATATATGGAGGGGACAGGTGAGGTCAGAGATATATGGAGGGGACAGGTGAGGATGAGGTCAGAGATATATGGAGGGGACAGGTGAGGATAAGGTCAGAGATATATGAAGGGGACAGGTGAGGATGAGGTCAGAGATATATGGAGAGGACAGGTGAGGATGAGGTCAGAGATATATGGAGGGGACAGGTGAGGATAAGGTCAGAGATATATGGAGGGGACAGGTGAGGATGAGGTCAGAGATATATGGAGGGGACAGGTGAGGATGAGATCAGAGATATATGGAGGGGACAGGTGAGGTCAGAGATATATGGAGGGGACAGGTGAGGATGAGGTCAGAGATATATGGAGGGGACAGGTGAGGTCAGAGATATATGGAGGGGACAGGTGAGGATGAGGTCAGAGATATATGGAGGGGACAGGTGAGGATAAGGTCAGAGATATATGAAGGGGACAGGTGAGGATGAGGTCAGAGATATATGGAGAGGACAGGTGAGGATGAGGTCAGAGATATATGGAGGGGACAGGTGAGGATAAGGTCAGAGATATATGGAGGGGACAGGTGAGGATGAGGTCGGAGATATATGGAGGGGACAGGTGAGGATGAGGTCAGAGATATATGGAGGGGACAGGTGAGGATGAGGTCAGAGATATATGGAGAGGACAGGTGAGGATGAGGTCAGAGATATATGGAGGGGACAGGTGAGGATGAGGTCAGAGATATATGGAGGGGACAGGTGTGGATGAGGTCAGAGATATATGGAGGGGACAGGTGAGGATGAGGTCAGAGATATATGGAGGGGACAGGTGAAGATGAGGTCAGAGATATATGGAGGGGACAGGTGAGGTCAGAGATATATGGAGGGGACAGGTGAGGATGAGGTCAGAGATATATGGAGGGGACAGGTGAGGATGACATCAGAGATATATGGAGGGGACAGGTGAGGATGAGGTCAGAGAAATATGGAGGGGACAGGTGAGGATGAGGTCAGAGATATATGGAGGGGACAGGTGAGGATGAGGTCAGAGAAATATGGAGGGGACAGGTGAGGATGAGGTCAGAGATATATGGAGGGGACAGGTGAGGATGAGGTCAGAGATATATGGAGGGGACAGGTGAGGATGAGGTCAGAGATATATGGAGGGGACAGGTGAGGATGAGGTCAGAGATATATGGAGGGGACAGGTGAGGATGAGGTCAGAGATATATGGAGAGGACAGGTGAGGATGAGGTCAGAGATATATGGAGGGGACAGGTGAGGATGAGGTCAAAGATATATGGAGGGGACAGGTGAGGATGAGGTCAGAGATATATGGAGGGGACAGGTGAGGATGACGTCAGAGATATATGGAGGGGACAGGTGAGGATGAGGTCAGAGAAATATGGAGGGGACAGGTGAGGAGGAGGTCAGAGATATATGGAGGGGACAGGTGAGGATGAGGTCAGAGATATATGGAGGGGACAGGTGAGGATGAGGTCAGAGATATATGGAGGGGACAGGTGAGGATAAGGTCAGAGATATATGGAGAGGACAGGTGAGGATAAGGTCAGAGATATATGGAGAGGACAGGTGAGGATGAGGTCGGAGATATATGGAGGGGACAGGTGAGGATGAGGTCAGAGATATATGGAGAGGACAGGTGAGGATGAGGTCAGAGATATATGGAGAGGACAGGTGAGGATGAGGTCAGAGATATATGGAGGGGACAGATGAGGTCAGAGATATATGGAGGGGACAGGTGAGGATGAGGTCAGAGATATATGGAGGGGACAGGTGAGGATGAGGTCAGAGATATATGGAGGGTACAGGTGAGGATGAGGTCAGAGATATATGGAGGGGACAGGTGAGGATAAGGTCAGAGATATATGGAGGGGACAGGTGAGGATAAGGTCAGAGATATATGGAGAGGACAGGTGAGGATGAGGTCGGAGATATATGGAGGGGACAGGTGAGGATGAGGTCAGAGATATATGGAGAGGACAGGTGAGGATGAGGTCAGAGATATATGGAGAGGACAGGTGAGGATGAGGTCAGAGATATATGGAGGGGACAGGTGAGGTCAGAGATATATGGAGGGGACAGGTGAGGATGAGGTCAGAGATATATGGAGGGGACAGGTGAGGATGAGGTCAGAGATATATGGAGGGGACAGGTGAGAATGAGGTCAGAGATATATGGAGGGGACAGGTGAGGATAAGGTCAGAGATATATGGAGAGGACAGGTGAGGATGAGGTCGGAGATATATGGAGGGGACAGGTGAGGATGAGGTCAGAGATATATGGAGGGGACAGGTGAGGATGAGGTCAGAGATATATGGAGAGGACAGGTGAGGATGAGGTCAGAGATATATGGAGGGGACAGGTGAGGATTAGGTCAGAGATATATGGAGAGGA
The DNA here is from genome assembly GCF_031893055.1 of Leptodactylus fuscus. Lineage (NCBI taxonomy): Eukaryota > Metazoa > Chordata > Amphibia > Anura > Leptodactylidae > Leptodactylus > Leptodactylus fuscus. Next base: position 2,689,252 of record NC_134268.1, on the reverse strand, counting down.
CAGGTGAGGATGAGGTCAGAGATATATGGAGGGGACAGGTGAGGATGAGGTCAGAGATATATGGAGGGTACAGGTGAGGATGAGGTCAGAGATATATGGAGGGGACAGGTGAGGATGAGGTCGGAGATATATGGAGGGGACAGGTGAGGATGAGGTCAAAGATATATGGAGGGGACAGGTGAGGATGAGGTCAGAGATATATGGAGGGGACAGGTGAGGATAAGGTCAGAGATATATGAAGGGGACAGGTGAGGATGAGGTCAGAGATATATGGAGGGGACAGGTGAGGATGAGGTCAGAGATATATGGAGGGGACAGGTGAGGATGAGGTCGGAGATATATGGAGGGGACAGGTGAGGATGAGGTCAGAGATATATGGAGAGGACAGGTGAGGATGAGGTCAGAGATATATGGAGGGGACAGGTGAGGATGAGGTCAGAGATATATGAAGGGGACAGGTGAGGATGAGGTCAGAGATATATGGAGGGGACAGGTGAGGATGAGGTCAGAGATATATGGAGAGGACAGGTGAGGATGAGGTCAGAGATATATGGAGGGGACAGGTGAGGATGAGGTCAGAGATATATGGAGAGGACAGGTGAGGATGAGGTCAGAGATATATGGAGGGGACAGGTGAGGATGAGGTCAGAGATATATGGAGGGTACAGGTGAGGATGAGGTCAGAGATATATGGAGGGGACAGGTGAGGATGAGGTCAGAGATATATGGAGGGTACAGGTGAGGATGAGGTCAGAGATATATGGAGAGGACAGGTGAGGATGAGGTCGGAGATATATGGAGGGGACAGGTGAGGATGAGGTCAGAGATATATGGAGGGGACAGGTGAGGATGAGGTCAGAGATATATGGAGGGAACAGGTGAGGATGAGGTCAGAGATATATGGAGGGGACATGTGAGGATGAGGTCAGAGATATATGGAGGGGACAGGTGAGGATGAGGTCGGAGATATATGGAGGGGACAGGTGAGGATGAGGTCAGAGATATATGGAGGGAACAGGTGAGGATGAGGTCAGAGATATATGGAGGGGACAGGTGAGGATGAGGTCAGAGATATATGGAGGGGACAGGTGAGGATGAGGTCAGAGATATATGGAGGGAACAGGTGAGGATGAGGTCAGAGATATATGGAGGGGACAGGTGAGGATGAGGTCAGAGATATATGGAGGGGACAGGTGAGGATGAGGTCAGAGATATATGGAGAGGACAGGTGAGGATGAGGTCAGAGATATATGGAGGGGACAGGTGAGGATGAGGTCAGAGATATATGGAGGGGACAGGTGAGGATGAGGTCAGAGATATATGGAGGGGACAGGTGAGGATGAGGTCAGAGATATATGGAGAGGACAGGTGAGGATGAGGTCAGAGATATATGGAGAGGACAGGTGAGGATGAGGTCAGAGATATATGGAGGGGACAGGTGAGGATGAGGTCAGAGATATATGGAGAGGACAGGTGAGGATGAGGTCAAAGATATATGGGGGGGACAGGTGAGGATAAGGTCAGAGATATATGGAGGGGACAGGTGAGGATGAGGTCAGAGATATATGGAGAGGACAGGTGAGGTCAGAGATATATGGAGGGGACAGGTGAGGATAAGGTCAGAGATATATGGAGGGGACAGGTGAGGATGAGGTCAGAGATATATGGAGGGGACAGGTGAGGATGAGGTCAGAGATATATGGAGGGGACAGGTGAGGATGAGGTCAGAGATATATGGAGGGGACAGGTGAGGATAAGGTCAGAGATATATGGAGGGGACAGGTGAGGATAAGGTCAGAGATATATGGAGGGGACAGGTGAGGATGAGGTCAGAGATATATGGAGGGGACAGGTGAGGATGAGGTCAGAGATATATGGAGGGGACAGGTGAGGATGAGGTCAGAGATATATGGAGGGGACAGGTGAGGATGAGGTCAGAGATATATGGAGGGGACAGGTGAGGATGAGGTCAGAGATATATGGAGGGGACAGGTGAGGATGAGGTCAGAGGTATATAGAGGGGACAGGTGAGGAGGTCAGAGATATATGGAGGGGACAGGTGAGGATGAGGTCAGAGATATATGGAGAGGACAGGTGAGGATGAGGTCAGAGATCTATAGAGAGGACAGGTGAGGTCAGAGATATATGGAGGGGACAGGTTGAGGATGAGGTCAGAGATATATGGAGAGGACAGGTGAGGATGAGGTCAGAGATATATAGAGAGGACAGGTGAGGTCAGAGATATATGGAGAGGACAGGTGAGGATAAGGTCAGAGATATATGGAGGGGACAGGTGAGGATGAGGTCAGAGATATATGGATATGGGTCAGCCATGTTTCTGTGAGATAGAGAAATGTAAGTTTATTAAGAATAAAAAGGTCGTGGATGTAGGAAAGTTTATTACATACGGAGCGGGCATTCCATAGTGCACCGGGGAGGGCGGGGGGGAGGGGTAGGAGTGAGTGTGATTGGTTGGAGATTTCGGAGGTTCCGTGTTCTAGCGCCAGGTGTGGGGATTTGCTGGGGAGGTCCAGGGTTAGGAGATATGTCACCAGAAGTAAGGAGGAGCAGGGAGAAGGACAGCAGGTGTAGGTAGGAGAGGCTGCGGGGGGGTTGTATGTGTCTGGGGCGGAAAGCCTGCAGGTGTGTGAGGAGCAGAGAAAGTGATATGGTGGGGTAGGAGAGAGGGAGAGATGAGGAGGTAGTTACTGACCAGGCTGGTTTGGGGTGGAAAAGTGGTTTTTACAAGGTGTGGGAGAACAACAGTGATTAAGGTGAGAAGCATTTCTGTTAGACAAGTGAGCAGTTTACAGCAGTTGGATTGTGTTACCTTCTGTTCCCTTCTGGTGCAATTCTGGTATAATTCTGAAGTCTACACTTAGATGCGCACTTGGATTGCATGCTGGATTGCCAAATGACCTAAGCTATTTCATTTATACAAGCCAAGGTGTGTAAGATGTCTATCAGGTGTGAATGGGGATGTGCATATAAGCAGACGCAATCAGGCCACAATCAAAGAAAAGGAAATGAGTACACAGCAGGGATTACAGACGGCTATCACAACTGATATAATGGCTACAGAGTGATAGGCTGTACTACTGAACTGTAAGCATCTCCCAACATGAGCTCCTGACTTTCATCAAAGTAAACCTTGTAATTGAGCTACCTGCAAGACGAAAACCAGGAAATATCGGCTCCATGGAAGACATAACTAAGCGAGACTAAAAACATCCCAAGAGAAAAATGAAATAAGAACAGAAAAAGGATTTTAAAATACAAGAGAAGATTCCTACAGACCTCAGACTGGCTGAATGCAACAGGAACATCACATCTGACCCCAGGATCCCACAGAGAAGGTAGGGCCATCACTTGGCTAATCCCATAAACAAGTAGATTATCCCTCAGAAATAAGGAAATCGGGGACACCCTCAGATATTGGGAACCTGGGAGATTATAATATGGAATTCTTAGATGAACCTAGTATGAGCTCCATAGAACCTAGGACAAGGTCCCAGCACAGCAGGGGGTCAGGCATCCCAGAAGGTGTGAAAGAAGCAATGCAGCCAACAGAGGACATTGACTGTTATGGGAAGAGCACTGTCTCTGTACACAGCGGGGGGGCAGGCCACTCTACAGATTACATACCCTGATAACATGAGTGCCAATGAAAAGAAAAATGCAAAGAAAGATCTCCTCAAAGCCCATGCTGAGACCCTGTTTGCTGATTACACATCAAACCAAAGAATGACTAACCTCATTATGCACACCGATTATATAAGAGCCTGGCAGCATGCAATATGTGACTGCTACAAGAGTACAACAACAGAAGAGGCGGATACAGGCAAAATAACAATCAGAATAAAAAACCCACAAGGGGCCGGCGAAGTGATTCTCACAACAACCATTTTTACTAGTGGGACTTTAATGATTCAAGGAAGAGAAGATAAGCTTCTCCAATGTATAGAAAAATTCCCAGAGATCAAGAATCAGGCACAACTAAAAAGGGGCACAGACACAGGATCACCCACTGACTCAGGTGAATTACCCGTGACATCCCCCAACACTGCCAGTACACAAGCCAGCAAGCCCTCCCCCGACTCCTCACACCTCTCAGTAGAGTCCCTCACAGAGATTGTATCCCGGCTGGAGAGAGATTTTACTATCTATAAACACAATTATAACAGAAATTGTAATGTCAACGAACTGTCCAGCACAAATGGCGACACAAAAGCCACTCACAAACTTATCCAGGAAAACACAAATCTGAGAAAAGAGATAGCAGCCTGCCAGCAAGAGAATGTCAAGCTGTGGGATAAAATGACGCAATGCCTACAAGAAATCACAGAACTAAAGGAAGAGTTATCAGGCCTGAAACTACAGACACAAGAGATAAGATCTAAGGAAGAGGGGGAGGAAAACACAACAGACTCTGATCAAGGTATCAATAAGCCAGAAATGCCTCACACATCACAAGAAAGCCCAGAACTGCCCATCACCCCAGACATAGAGCCAGAGAGAACCCAAACAACGAGAACCTCAAACCCAGATATAGTCCTGATCATAGACTCTAATGGCAAGTACATTAATACAAGAAAGCTCTTCCCACGGCAAAGAGTCAAGAAAATCCACAGCCCAACCATTGAAAAAGCCAATACCGTCATTTGCAAGCCTTTCTTCACTACCCCGAAACACATTGTCATACACACAGGCACAGAAGATCTCTCTGACCAGCCCCAACAGACAGCGGGCCAACTGGTCCAACTAGCAGAGAAAGCAAAGCAACAGTTCCCAGACAGTAGTATCATCCTGTCATCTCTGCTCCCACCAGAAGACATCTCTGAAGCTACCATCATGGGGATCAACAAAGAGCTGGCGACCAGAATCAGACAAACATCAGGCATCACCCTGGCACAACACCCCTCCATAGATAAGCGTCACCTATATGATGACAAACACCTCAATAAACATGGCGTCAGCCTCCTAGCGAAGGAATTCAAAGACTTAGTGCTCAACAGAGCCCCCGGGCCTAGACAACAAACAAGACAAAGAACCATGGAAATAATACCCGACAACCGCCAATATCCAAGACAGAACCCCCCAAAGATGCCACCTATCAAGAAAAAGCCAACCACAGCAACCCAGAGCACCAACATAGAGACAATAAAGAGAATAGAGCATGCGGTCACTACAATGGCCACAACAGCAATGCACATAAACCAATACCTGGCCACACTGCAACCAACCAAGAACCCAGCCCGTCCTCTGCAGGACAGCTCATTACAAGGTTTACACACTGAAGATGAAATCACTAACTATCAGTAGTTGGAACATACAAGGGCTGAACGCCTCAGCCTATAGATCTAACCCAAAAGATCCAGACTTCATAGACAGACTAAAACACATAGACATTCAAATCCTCCTAGAGACATGGACCCGGGCAGATGACGAGTCCCTAACACCCATGGGCTACAAGGAACTCTCAGTGCCCGCCCAGAAAAATAAGACCACCAAACATGGCCGCCACTCAGGAGGCATACTAATATGGTACAAGGAGGAGCTCAAAGAACACGTAAAAGCTACCAAACGTGGAACTAATCACATATGGATAAAAATAAGCAGCTCCATCCTCAGCGGCCAGCAGGACATCTATCTCTGTGCAGTATATATGCCCCCACCAGGGTCCCCCTACCACCACCCCGACACTTACGAGGTCCTACAAAGGGAAGCCGTCCACTTCCAACCCAAAGGCAGAGTACTAATATGCGGAGACCTGAATGCAAGGACAGGCACAGAGATAGACTACCTGCCTCCTGACGACAACCCACATACGCACGGTAGTGAGATCCACCACCCAGAACCCACACAGACAAGAAGAAACAGCCAAGACAGAATTGTCAACAAGAGTGGGAGACAACTGCTGAACATGTGCCGAAGCCTAGGACTGTACATAATAAACGGACGTACCACAGGCGATCCCAGAGGACGCTTCACACTAAACTCTCAAGTGGGCAACAGCGTGGTGGACTATGCCATTACAGACGCAGACCTGTCAGACATTGAAGACTTCACAATCGCACCTGACTCCCATCTATCAGACCACAACCAGATCCTACTATACATGAGAACCAGGAACAAAACACCCATACATGAGCCCCAACAGTCCGGCCTCTACAACCTACCAAGACATTTCACATGGACCAACCACCAGGCCATAGAATATAGCAACGCAACCAACCGACCCGAAATCAAGACACTGCTCACAAACTTCCATACAAACAACTATCAGCCAGACCAACAGGGAGTCACCAGAGCTGTGAAGGATCTCAAGTACATCCTACAGACCACAGCAGAACTAGCAGGCCTGAAACCAACCAAACCCATAAGACAAACCAACAAACAGTCCCACAAATGGTTCGACAGCGACTGCAGAGCACTACGCCATACCCTAAGAACAGCCTCCAACCAAAAACACAGGGACCCCAACAACAAGGAGGTGAGGGAAGCCTACAACAATCTATGCAAGCAATACAAGGGCACCCTCAGAGAGAAGAAACAGAGGGACCTCTCCCACAAAATACAGCAACTAGAGGACTCCCTCCAGGACAGCTCATTCTGGGAGACCTGGCACCACATGGGCACAAAGCCCAAGAAAAACTCTCTCCACATCCAAAATGGCAATATCTGGCTCAACTACTTCAGAGGTCTCTACAAAAACATCCCAGAAGAAGAACTAACTCCAGAACAGCAACAGATAATCACCAAACTGAGGGACATGGAGAAAGTCATCAAAGACTTCCAGAACCCTCTGGACTCACCAATCACCATAAAAGATATACAGGAAAGAATTGCCGTGCTGAAAGGCAAAAAGGCCAGTGGCCCTGACGGCATCCTACCAGAGATGATGAAATACAGCCCTCCAGCAATACACGCGGCACTGGCAAAGCTATTCACCCTCGTGCTCAATGCTGGACACTTCCCCGAAGACTGGAACAAAGGGCTCATAACCCCCATCTACAAGAATGGGGACCAATATGACCCCAACAACTACAGAGGGATCTGCGTCAGCAGCACATAGCTGGGGAAACTGTTCAACAGCATCATCAATAACAGAATCCTCACCTTCCTCACACAACACGGGGTCCTCAGCAAGAGCCAAGCAGGGTTCATGCCAAACCACCGCACCACAGACCATATCTACACCCTGCACAGCCTCATCAAGACGCACGTCCACAACACCAGAAGAGGCAAGATATTCGCCTGCTTCGTGGACTTTAAGAAGGCGTTTGATTCAGTATGGCACCCAGGCCTACTTCTAAAACTCCTAGAGAGTGGAATAGGAGGAAGAACGTACGACGTCATCAAGAGCTCCTACACCGGAAACCAGTGCAGTGTGAAGGTGAATGGGAAAAGGACAGCATACTTCCAACAGGCCCGAGGGGTCAGACAAGGCTGTAGCCTGAGCCCAACGCTCTTCAACATCTATATCAATGAACTGGCTACAGCCCTGGAGGCCTCACCAACCCCAGGCCTCACCCTGAACAATCGAGAGGTGAAGTTCCTGCTGTATGCCGATGACCTCCTACTCCTGGCCCCACCGAGAAAGACCTCCAAGAAAGCCTGTCAGTGCTGGAAAAATTCAGCACCACATGGGCCCTACCCATCAACCAGAAGAAGACCAAAGTCATGGTATTCCAGAAGAAGGGCCACAATAAAGCCTCCACCACCCCACAATTCACACTGAACGGCTCCACACTGGAGAAAACCAACAGCTACACCTACCTGGGGCTGGAGCTCAGCCAATCAGGAAGCTTCAAAGCAGCAATAGAAACCCTGAAAGCAAAAGCCTGCAGAACCTTCTACGCCATCAGAAGACAACTGTACCACCTCAAACCACCGGTGAGGGTCTGGCTGAAGATATTTGACGCAGTCATCTCCCCGATCCTTCTCTATGGCAGTGAGGTTTGGGGCCCAGCCACCTACCCAGACCAGTCAAAGTGGGATTCCAGCCCAACAGAGAACTTCCACCTGGAGTTCTGCAAATACCTGCTCCATGTCCATCGCAACACCACCAACATAGCCTGCAGGGCAGAGCTAGGCAGACTCCCCCTATGGCTCACCATACAGAAGAGGGCGCTAGCTTTCCAGGCACACATCCAGGGGAGCGACTCCTACCACCACCAAGCATGGCTAAGCCACCGGAGCAAACCAGACACTCACCAACCAAACAGCAGCCAACCACCAAACCAAAAACTCCAACAGATGATAACCAAGGCCGAAATAAAGGCGACCACAGAGGCAAACAGAGAGCGGTACATTGAAGAATGGAGAAACGAAATAACTCCAAGAAACTCACCAATGTGTACCAATCCCTACAAAGGGACTACACCATGGCCACCTACCTGGAGAGAATACGCCACCCCAAGCACAGACAGACCCTGAGCCGGTACAGACTGAGCGCCCACAACCTAGAGATAGAGACGGGGCGATACAGACAGACGTACAAGCCACGGGAGAAGAGACTGTGCCAGCACTGTGACCAGGGGGCCCTAGAAGACCAGACCCACTTCCTGCTACACTGCACCAAATACTCAGCTATGAGGGCCGTCTACTACCAAAGACTCTCTGCCCACATCCCAGACTGGGAGAAGAGGAAACTCTACATCCTACTGGGAGAAGAAGAGGCCACTGTGGAGATCGCTGCCCAATACGTGTCCAGCTGTCACCAAACAAGAGGAAGATGAGACTCCATGGACTGTTATATTTATCCCAATACACCCGCCCCACCCCCACCTCCCCATATAGCAGTCACCAACGAAGAGGAAGACGAGACTCCACGGACTGTTATACCCCAAACCAACCGCCCTGCCCCACCCCACCTCCAACCCCCCCCCCCCATATAGCAGTCACCAACGAAGAGGAAGATGAGACTCCATGGACTCCATGGACTGAAGACTACACTTAGATGCACACTTGGATTGCACGCTGGATTGCCAAATCTTAAGCTGTCCTGCTGCTGAACTTGTACCTCACACCGAGCCTGTGATTGTTCCGGCATCTCAGCAGCTCGCTGGAACACCATTGTGCAATTGCTGAAGCTGGGAGCCGGCTGTAACTTCAGCCGGAGCTCCCAAAGAGAAGACATATAAGATTTATTCCCTTCCCTGCCTTCTCGATCGCTGTGTATACTAAATGTACCAGCCCCAGTTGCAGGGGAAATCAGCCTCCCTAACAAAGAGAAAAGGGATCAGACGCCCCCAAAGGTCTCTTATGACCTTATAGGGACACCATCTGAAAAAAACATATATAAAAAAAATTAATAAAAAAGTTAAAAAAAATTTTTTTAATAAAATAATTTAAAAAATAAGTAAAATAATAAGTAAAATAATGTGCCAATAAAATGCCGTTATTAAAGGTTATAGCCCCACCCCCAATGACACCGTATAAGAAAAAATACCGTAATAGAGAGGAAAAACTATTTTATAAAGTTTTGCAGTGGCACTGTGTGTTAATAACAAAAAGACAAGTGAAAACCAGACACAATTTCCCTTCTATTTTGGTTATATTTTCCCGGATGTAAAAAAAAATGTAAAACCTATTTGAAAATAAAAACAACATAAAAATAAAGCGCTGTGTGTCCCCGAAAAAAGACGCAGAAATTAGTTCAATGAATCGTATGAGAAAAATGTTACAGCCCCCAAAACCGCACATACAAAATAAACCGAAAATGTGTCTGGGCCTGGAGCACAAAATGGCCGGTACTGAAGTGGTTAAAGGTGTTTGCCAATGTCAGTGTGTCAGCACTGCCTGGAGCAGATCAGATAATATGCAGATGCTTGTACACAATGGACTGAGGGTTAGCTGAGTGTTACATAGAGAGATAACAGACCTGGGAGCTGAGATAAGCGGCTGCAGGAGCAGTGTAATATAGTATGTGACCATAAGTCCAGAACAGTAGTGAAGCCATGTCATTTACCGGGATACAAAGTAGCCGATGTGTTACTCCAGGTTACAGAGTATCTATGGGACATGTAATATAGGATGTGACCATAAATCCAGAACAGTAGTGAAGCCATGTCATGTACCGGGATACAAAGTAGCTGATGTGTTACTCCAGGTTACAGAGTATCTATGGGACATGTAATATAGGATGTGACCATAAATCCAGAACAGTAGTGAAGCCATGTCATGTACCGGGATACAAAGTATCCAGAACAGTAGTGAAGCCATGTCATGTACCGGGATACAAAGTATCCAGAACAGTAGTGAAGCCATGTCATGTACCGGGATACAAAGTAGCCGATGTGTTACTCCAGGTTACAGAGTATCTATGGGAAAAATCTCATCCAAATCCACTCAGTGGTTTCTGTGATTGAGAAGCAAACACACAAACTGACACATGTATAATATTAGTAGTAGGATAGGATACACTAGTGGGTGATAACAGCCGCCGACCCCCTACTATTAATACAGTATCATAACATTTGTCTCATTGCAATGAGACAAATGAGTCATCAGGAAGCTCGTACCTGGCAGATTATGGTCCTATTCACACTGTATAAACAAGATGGAGCTCGATATAGAACATAATCTACTGGGAACAGGTTCTGCCACATTCTGACAAGTCTCTTCTATTGTGACTTATGGACCAGCATGGAAATCACCAAAACAGTGACAATGAATTCTAAGAATCCCCCGAAATCTAAAGGTCAAGTGTAGAGTATACACTATATGTGCTGAGAGCTACACCCAGTATACAGGAGAAGTGGTACTGTGCAGTGTCTATATATACAGTATACAGAAGAGAAGTAGTACTGTGCAGTGTGTATATATACAGTATAGGAGCAGTAGTACTGTGCAGTGTGTATATATACAGTATAGGAGCAGTAGTACTGTGCAGTGTGTATATATACAGTATAGGAGCAGTAGTACTGTGCAGTGTGTGTATATATACAGTATAGGAGCAGTAGTACTGTGCAGTGTGTATATATACAGTATAGGAGCAGTAGTACTGTGCAGTGTGTATATATACAGTATAGGAGCAGTAGTACTGTGCAGTGTGTGTATATATACAGTATAGGAGCAGTAGTACTGTGCAGTGTGTATATATACAGTATAGGAGCAGTAGTACTGTGCAGTGTGTATATATACAGTATAGGAGCAGTAGTACTGTGCAGTGTGTATATATACAGTATAATAGAAGTAGTACTGTGCAGTGTGTATATATACAGTATAGGAGCAGTAGTACTGTGCAGTGTGTATATATACAGTATAGGAGCAGTAGTACTGTGCAGTGTGTGTATATACAGTATAGGAGCAGTAGTACTGTGCAGTGTGTATATATACAGTATAGGAGCTGTAGTACTATGCAGTGTGTATATATACAGTATAGGAGCAGTAGTACTGTGCAGTGTGTATATATACAGTATAGGAGCAGTAGTACTGTGCAGTGTGTATATATACAGTATAGGAGCAGTAGTACTGTGCAGTGTGTATATATACAGTATAGGAGCAGTAGTACTGTGCAGTGTGTATATATACAGTATAGGAGCAGTAGTACTGTGCAGTGTGTATATATACAGTATAGGAGCTGTAGTACTATGCAGTGTGTATATATACAGTATAGGAGCAGTAGTACTGTGCAGTGTGTATATATACAGTATAATAGAAGTAGTACTGTGCAGTGTGTATATATACAGTATAGGAGCAGTAGTACTGTGCAGTGTGTATATATACAGTATAGGAGCAGTAGTACTGTGCAGTGTCTATATATATATACAGTATAGGAGAAGTAGTACTGTGCAGTGTGTATATATACAGTATAGGAGCTGTAGTACTATGCAGTGTGTATATATACAGTATAGGAGCAGTAGTACTGTGCAGTGTGTATATATACAGTATAGGAGCAGTAGTACTGTGCAGTGTGTATATATACAGTATAGGAGCAGTAGTACTGTGCAGTGTGTATATATACAGTATAGGAGCAGTAGTACTGTGCAGTGTGTATATATACAGTATAGGAGCAGTAGTACTGTGCAGTGTGTATATATACAGTATAGGAGCAGTAGTACTGTGCAGTGTGTATATATACAGTATAGGAGCAGTAGTACTGTGCAGTGTGTATATATACAGTATAGGAGCAGTAGTACTGTGCAGTGTGTATATATACAGTATAAGAGCAGTAGTACTGTGCAGTGTGTATATATACAGTATAGGAGCAGTAGTACTGTGCAGTGTGTATATATACAGTATAGGAGCAGTAGTACTGTGCAGTGTGTATATATACAGTATAGGAGCAGTAGTACTGTGCAGTGTGTATATATACAGTATAGGAGCAGTAGTACTGTGCAGTGTGTATATATACAGTATAGGAGCAGTAGTACTGTGCAGTGTGTATATATACAGTATAGGAGCAGTAGTACTGTGCAGTGTGTATATATACAGTATAGGAGCAGTAGTACTGTGCAGTGTGTATATATACAGTATAGGAGCAGTAGTACTGTGCAGTGTGTATATATACAGTATAGGAGCAGTAGTACTGTGCAGTGTGTATATATACAGTATAGGAGCAGTAGTACTGTGCAGTGTGTATATATACAGTATAGGAGCAGTAGTACTGTGCAGTGTGTATATATACAGTATAGGAGCAGTAGTACTGTGCAGTGTGTATATATACAGTATAAGAGCAGTAGTACTGTGCAGTGTGTATATATACAGTATAGGAGCAGTAGTACTGTGCAGTGTGTATATATACAGTATAGGAGCAGTAGTACTGTGCAGTGTGTATATATACAGTATAGGAGCAGTAGTACTGTGCAGTGTGTATATATACAGTATAGGAGCAGTAGTACTGTGCAGTGTGTATATATACAGTATAGGAGCAGTAGTACTGTGCAGTGTGTATATATACAGTATAGGAGCAGTAGTACTGTGCAGTGTGTATATATACAGTATAGGAGCAGTAGTACTGTGCAGTGTGTATATATACAGTATAAGAGCAGTAGTACTGTGCAGTGTCTATATATACAATATAGGAGCAGTAGTACTGTGCAGTGTGTATATATACAGTATAGGAGCAGTAGTACTGTGCAGTGTGTATATATACAGTATAATAGAAGTAGTACTGTGCAGTGTGTATATATACAGTATAGGAGCAGTAGTACTGTGCAGTGTGTATATATACAGTATAGGAGCAGTAGTACTGTGCAGTGTGTATACATACAGTATAGGAGCAGTAGTACTGTGCAGTGTATATATACAGTATAGGAGCAGTAGTACTGTGCAGTGTATATATACAGTATAGGAGCAGTAGTACTGTGCAGTGTGTATATATACAGTATAGGAGCAGTAGTACTGTGCAGTGTGTATATATACAGTATAGGAGCAGTAGTACTGTGCAGTGTGTATATATACAGTATAATAGAAGTAGTACTGTGCAGTGTGTATATACAGTATAGGAGCAGTAGTACTGTGCAGTGTGTATATATACAGTATAATAGAAGTAGTACTGTGCAGTGTGTATATACAGTATAGGAGCAGTAGTACTGTGCAGTTCGTATATATACAGTATAGGAGCAGTAGTACTGTGCAGTGTGTATATATACAGTATAGGAGCAGTAGTACTGTGCAGTGTATATATACAGTATAAGAGAAGTAGTACTGTGCAGTGTATATATATATAGTAGTACTGTGCCTTCTGCATACATATACAGTGACGTATTATATACTGTATATAGTTTCGGGTCTCTCGGCCTCTCATTGGGTGACATCACATATGACATTCATGTTCCTCCTCAGACATCAGCACACGGAGCTGGCGCCAGGTCTTTGTATTCTCCGGTGTTGCGGTCTGTATCCTGCGGTTCCGGTTATTTTCATACATTGTTCTTTATACAACAGTCAGATGATTGTACGAGGCCACTGCTGCCGTCACCGCCCCTCTTCACTATTACTTTCTATTACTTCCTCGTAGAGTGTAAGCTCTTGGGCCCGGGCTCGCACTTCTGTTCTTTGTCATATTGTAACATCTGATATTATCTGCTCATGTCCCCCGATATGTACAGCGCTCCGAGGATGGCGGCGATATACAAATACATGTCTCACTACCTTCCCTTGTGTATCACCGATTATCCGCTTTATCCCCAGACACAAGCTGTATACCCTACCACCTGCTATATACCCTGCCACCTGCTATATACCCTGCCACCTGCTGTATACCCTGCCACCTGCTATATACCCCGCCACCTGCTATATACCCTGCCACCTGATATATACCCTGTCACCTGCTGTATACCCTGCCACCTGCTGTATACCCTGTCACCTGCTATATACCCTGTCACCTGCTGTATACCCTGTCACCTGCTATATACCCTGCCACCTGCTGTATACACTGTCACCTGCTGTATACCCTGCCACCTGCTGTATACCCTGTCACCTGCTGTATACCCTGCCATCTGCTGTATACCCTGTCACCTGCTGTATACCCTGTCACCTGCTATATACCCTGTCACCTGCTATATACCCTGCCACCTGCTGTATACACTGTCACCTGCTATATACCCTGTCACCTGCTATATACCCTGTCACCTGCTATATACCCTGTCACCTGCTGTATACCCTGCCACCTGCTATATACCCTACCACCTGCTATATACCCTACCACCTGCTATATACCCTGCCACCTGCTATATACCCTGCCACCTGCTGTATACACTGTCACCTGCTGTATACCCTGCCACCTGCTATATACCCTGTCACCTGCTATATACCCTGCCACCTGCTATATACCCTGTCACCTGCTATATACCCTGTCACCTGCTATATACCCTGCCACCTGCTATATACCCTGTCACCTGCTGTATACCCTGTCACCTGCTGTATACCCTGCCACCTGATATATACCCTGTCACCTGCTGTATACCCTGCCACCTGCTATATACCCTGTCACCTGCTATATACCCTGTCACCTGCTGTATACCCTGTCACTTGCTATATACCCTGTCACCTGCTGTATACCCTGTCACCTGCTATATACCCTGTCACCTGCTATATACCCCGTCACCTGCTATATACCCTGCCACCTGCTGTATACCCTGCCACCTGCTATATACCCTGTCACCTGCTGTATACCCTGCCACCTGCTGTATACCCCGTCACCTGCTATATACCCTGTCACCTGCTGTATACCCTGCCACCTGCTATATACCCTGCCACCTGCTGTATACCCTGCCACCTGCTGTATACCCTGTCACCTGCTGTATACCCTGTCACCTGCTGTATACCCTGCCACCTGCTGTATACCCTGCCATCTGCTGTATACCCTGTCACCTGCTGTATACCCTGTCACCTGCTGTATACCCCGTCACCTGCTGTATAATAATAATAATAATAATAATAATAATAATAATAATACATTTTATTTCTATAGCGCCAACATATTCCGCAGCGCTGTACAATTTATAGGGTTCAGATACAGACATACATAACAAAGAACGTCATTTCACACAATGGGACTGAGGGCCCTGCTCAAAAGAGCTTACAATCTATGAGGTAGAGGGGGGGGGACACAAGAGCTTACAGTCTATGAGGTAGAGGGGGTGACACAAGAGCTTACACTCTATGAGGTAGAGGGGGGGGGGACACAAGAGCTTACAATCTATGAGGTAGAGGGGGGACACAAGAGCTTACAATCTATGAGGTAGAGGGGGTGACACAAGAGCTTACAGTCTATGAGGTAGAGGGGGTGACACAAGAGCTTACACTCTATGAGGTAGAGGGGGGGGACACAAGAGCTTACAATCTATGAGGTAGAGGGGGGACACAAGAGCTTACAATCTATGAGGTAGAGGGGGTGACACAAGAGCTTACAGTCTATGAGGTAGAGGGGGGACACAGGAGCTTACAATCTATGAGGTAGAGGGGGTGACACAAGAGCTTACAGTCTATGAGGTAGAGGGGGGGACACAAGAGCTTACAGTCTATGAGGTAGAGGGGGGGACACAAGAGCTTACAATCTATGAGGTAGAGGGGGGGACACAGGAGCTTACAATCTATGAGGTAGAGGAGGGGACACAAGAGCTTACAGTCTATGAGGTAGAGGGGGTGACACAAGAGCTTACAATCTATGAGGTAGAGGGGGGACACAAGAGCTTACAATCTATGAGGTAGAGGAGGGGACACAGGAGCTTACAATCTATGAGGTAGAGGGGGGGGGGACACAAGAGCTTACAATCTATGAGGTAGAGGGGGTGACACAAGAGCTTACAATCTATGAGGTAGAGGAGGGGACACAGGAGCTTACAATCTATGAGGTAGAGGGGGGGGGACACAAGAGCTTACAATCTATGAGGTAGAGGGGGGGGGACACAAGAGCTTACAGTCTATGAGGTAGAGGGGAGGACACAAGAGCTTACAATCTATGAGGTAGAGGAGGGGACACAGGAGCTTACAATCTATGAGGTAGAGGGGAGGACACAAGAGCTTACAATCTATGAGGTAGAGGGGGTGACACAGGAGCTTACAATCTATGAGGTAGAGGGGGTGACACAGGAGCTTACAATCTATGAGGTAGAGGGGGGACACAGGAGCTTACAATCTATGAGGTAGAGGGGAGGACACAAGAGCTTACAGTCTATGAGGTAGAGGAGGGGACACAGGAGCTTACAATCTATGAGGTAGAGGGGGTGACACAGGAGCTTACAATCTATGAGGTAGAGGGGGTGACACAAGAGCTTACAGTCTATGAGGTAGAGGGGGGGACACAGGAGCTTACAATCTATGAGGTAGAGGGGGTGACACAGGAGCTTACAATCTATGAGGTAGAGGGGGGACACAGGAGCTTACAGTCTATGAGGTAGAGGGGGGACACAGGAGCTTACAGTCTATGAGGTAGAGGGGGGGACACAAGAGGTAGCAGGGGTGGCATTGCTTATACAGTGTTCAGATAATTTTGTGCATGAGGAATTGTGATCGGCCGGTCTGATAAGATGCGTCTTTAGTTTGCATTTGAAACTGTAGAAGTTGGGAGTTAATCTTATTGTCCGGGGTAGAGCATTCCAGAGAAGTGGTGCAGCTCGGGAGAAGTCTTGTATACGAGCGGGGGAGGTTCTGATAATAGAGCATATAAGTGTTAGAATATTGAGTGAGCGGAGAGCGGGGGTTGGGCGGTAGACAGAGATGAGGGAAGAAATGTAGGGAGGTGCGGCATTATGGAGAGCCTTGTGGGGGAGGGGGAGAACTTTATATTTTATTCTATATTGAATAGGCAGCCAATGTAGTGACCGGCACAGACCGGAGGCCTCGCTGTAGTGACCGGCACAGACCGGAGGCCTCGCTGTAGTGACCGGCACAGACCGGAGGCCTCGCTGTAGTGACCGGCGCAGACCGGAGGCCTCGCTGTAGTGACCGGCACAGACCGGAGGCCTCGCTGTAGTGGCCGGCACAGACCGGAGGCCTCGCTGTAGTGACCGGCACAGACCGGAGGCCTCGCTGTAGTGACCGGCACAGACCGGAGGCCTCGCTGTAGTGACCGGCACAGACCGGAGGCCTCGCTGTAGTGACCGGCACAGACCGGAGGCCTCGCTGTAGCGTCTAGCCTGATAGATGAGCCTGGCCGCTGCATTCAGAATAGATTGTAGAGGGGAGAGTTTAGTGAGGGGAAGACCGATTAGTAAGGAGTTACAGTAGTCAAGGCGAGAATGAATCAGAGAGACAATAAGTGTCTTTAGTGTATCTCTGGTGAGGAAAGGGCGTATTCTGGAGATGTTTTTGAGGTGGAGGTGACATGAACGTGCGAGTGATTCAATATGAGGGGTGAAGGAAAGGTCTGCGTCACACATGACCCCGAGGCAGCGGGCCTACTGCCTAGGAGTTATAGTAAGGCCTGAGACTGCAATGGATATATCAGGGACAGATCTATTAGATGGTGGAAACAGTAGTAGTTCAGTCTTAGAGAGATTTAGTGTCAGATAGAGCGAGGACATGATATTAGAGACAGCAGAGAGACAGTCACTGGTGTTCTGTATGAGTGCAGGGGTGATGTCACGGGAAGATGTGTATAATTGGGTGTCATCAGCATAAAGATGGGACCTGAAGCCAAATCTGGCGATGGTTTGTCCAATGGGGGCTGTGTAGAGAGAAAAGAGCAGGGGGCCGAGGACCGAGCCCTGAGGAACCCCAACAGCAAGGGAAAGAGGGGAGGAAACAGAGCCCGCAAATGATAGACTGAGAGTGCGGTCTGAGAGATAAGAGGAGAACCAGGAGAGCGCAGTGTCCATGAGGCCGACTGAGCGGAGCAGAGTGAGGAGGAGATGATGGTCAACAGTGTCAGAAGCTGCAGAGAGGTCCAGAAGAATAAGAAGAGAGAAGTCACCATTGGATTTAGCCTTTAGTAGATCATTAGAGACTTTTATGAGAGCCGTTTCAGTAGAGTGCAGAGCGCGGAAACCAGATTGTAAGGGGTCAAGCAGAGAGTTAGCAGAGAGATAACGAATTAACCGAGAATAAACCAGGCGTTCCAAGAGTTTAGAGATGAAGGGGAGGTTAGAGACGGGTCGATAGTTAGCAGCACAGGACGGGTCCAGGGAGGGTTTTTTCAGTAGCGGGGTTATAACAGCATGCTTGAAGGAGGATGGGAAGATTCCAGAAGAGAGAGAGAGGTTAAATATTTTAGTAAGGTAAATAGTGACAGCAGGGGACAGAGATTGGAGAAGGTGTGAGGGGAAGGGGTCACTACTGCAGGTTGTGGGGCGAGATGAAGAAAGTAGCTGGGAGACTTCCTCTTCTGTAACAGGTTCAAAAGATGAGAATAGACAGTCTGAAGTGCGGCTGGTGAGGGGATCAGTACTATCGTAGGTGTGGGAGTCAATGCCACCTGGGGCTTGGGCAGTAATTTCCTGACGGATCTTATCAATTTTATCATGGAAATACATGGCCAGGTCATCAGCACTAAGGTCTGTGAATGGCGTCTGTTCCTTGGGTGTGAGTAAGGAGTGAAAGGTTTCAAAAAGCCTTTTAGGGTTGCTGGAGAGAGAAGAGATGAGGGCGGTGAAATAGTCTTGTTTGGCGAGGTGAAGGGCAGAGCTATATGTTTTAAGCATAAACTTGAAGTGGAGGAAATCTGCAGGTGAGCGTGATTTTCTCCAGAGACGTTCGGCACACCTAGAGCACCGCTGAAGAAATCGTGTCTGTGGCGTGTGCCAGGGCTGCTGCCTCCTATGTGGGACTTTACGAGTGGAGGGGGGAGCCACCTCATCCAATGCATTTTTGAGGGTTTCATTATAGTGACTGGTGGCCAGATTGGGACAGGAGATTGAAGAGATGGGGGACAGGGAGGACTGTAGAGTATCTGAGAGGTGCTGGGTGTCAATAGCACACAAGTTCCTATATGTGTGATGGATAGGGGCGTCATGTGAAGGGGAGAGAGCACTGATGGTGAGAGATAGAAGATTGTGGTCAGAGAGCGGCAGAGAAGAGTTAGAAAATTTAGAGACTGTGAGGAGTCGATGGAAGACTAGATCAATCGTGTTACCATCTATATGTGTGGCGGAAGAAGAACATTGTGAGAGACCAAGAGAAGTGGTTAATGAGAGAAACTGTGAGGCAGCCGGGGAGTGAGGGGGGGCAATAGGGATGTTAAAGTCACCCATGATGAGGGTAGGAATGTCACTGGATAAAAAGTTGGGAAGCCAAGAAGCAAAGTGGTCCAAAAATTGGTAGGGTGAGCCCGGTGGACGGTAGATCACAGCTACACGTAAGGAGAGTGGCCGGAAAAGTCTGATAGCATGGACTTCAAATGAGGAGAATGTGAGTGAGGGGACCGGGGGAATGGACTGAAAAATGCACTGCGGTGACAGAAGTAATCCTACCCCACCACCCTGCCTATTATCAGGCCTAGAGGTGTGTGCGAATTGTAGGCCACCATGACACAGAGCAGCAGGGGAGGCCGTATCTGCCTGCTGGATCCAAGTCTCAGTAAGGGCGAGCAGGCCGAGGGATTTACTAAGGAATAAGTCATTGATGTATTCTAGTTTGTTACACACTGAGCGGGCGTTCCAGAGAGAGCAGCTAAAAGAGACAGGGGAGAGGTGAGGGGAAGGAACACGGAAAATATTGATGAGGTTTGTAGGCCTTCTATGTGTGCAGGAAGAAGAGTTAGTGAAGGAAGGAGGGCCGG
Organism: Leptodactylus fuscus; assembly: GCF_031893055.1. Taxonomy (NCBI): domain Eukaryota; kingdom Metazoa; phylum Chordata; class Amphibia; order Anura; family Leptodactylidae; genus Leptodactylus; species Leptodactylus fuscus. The sequence goes on along the minus strand of NC_134268.1, from coordinate 2,669,082 downwards.
GGTTAGGAGAGATGTCCCCAGCAGCTAGGAGGAGTAACATGGACAGAGACAGAAGGGGGTTCAGGGATTTATGGGGGCACTTATGTTTGGTGTCACTGCTAAAAGAAATAAAGGGATGATTACAGAGTGTGAAAAGTGTGTGAGAGCTGTACATGGGAGAAGGAAGAAGAGAGGGACTGATATGGATGGTGTGTGGTGGAGGTGGAGGAGAGGTCTGATATGGATGGCGTGTGGTGAAGGTGGAGGAGAGGTCTGATATGGATGGCGTGTGGTGGAGGTGGAGGAGAGGTCTGATATGGATGGCGTGTGGTGGAGGTGGAGGAGAGGTCTGATATGGATGGCGTGTGGTGGAGGTGGAGGAGAGGTCTGATATGGATGGCGTGTGGTGAAGGTGGAGGAGAGGTCTGATATGGATGGCGTGTGGTGAAGGTGGAGGAGAGGTCTGATATGGATGGCGTGTGGTGGAGGTGGAGGAGAGGTCTGATATGGATGGCGTGTGGTGGAGGTGGAGGAGAGGTCTGATATGGATGGCGTGTGGTGGAGGTGGAGGAGAGGTCTGATATGGATGGCGTGTGGTGGAGGTGGAGGAGAGATCTGCAGGAAGATAATGGCTAAGGTAGTAAGAGACAGTGCAGCTATAGGATACCATGTGGTAAAACTTGTTATTTTAGGTTGAAATTTACCTGGTGTTCTGCCATGGTTAGCCTGTTCCGTGCCCTGTTTAAGTGCCATGTATAAGTGCCATGTATAAGTGCCATGTATAAGTGCCATGTATAAGTGCCATGTATAAGTGCCATGTATAAGTGCCATGTATAAGTGCACTTTGGTTAATCTGCACTTCGGTTAAGATGCAATTTGGTTAAGATGCATGCTGCAGATGAGATGCCCCCGCATAATGTATACCCTGCCACCTGCTGTATACCCTGTCACCTGCTGTATACCCTGCCACCTGCTGTATACCCTGTCACCTGCTGTATACCCTGCCACCTGCTATATACCCTGTCACCTGCTGTATAATAATAATAATAATAATAATAATAATAATAATAATAATAATAATAATACATTTTATTTATATAGCGCCAACATATTCCGCAGCACTGTACAATTTATAGGGTTCAGATACAGACATACATAACAAAGAACGTCATTTCACACAATGGGACTGAGGGCCCTGCTCAAAAGAGCTTACAATCTATGAGGTAGAGGGGGTGACACAGGAGGTAGCAGGGGCGGCATTGCTTATACAGTGTTCAGACAATTTTGTGCATGAGGAATTGTGATCGGCCGGTCTGATAAGATGCGTCTTTAGTTTGCATTTGAAACTGTAGAAGTTGGGAGTTAATCTTATTGTCCGGGGTAGAGCATTCCAGAGAAGTGGTGCAGCTCGGGAGAAGTCTTGTATACGAGCAGGGGAGGTTCTGATAATAGAGCATATAAGTGTTAGAATATTGAGTGAGCGGAGAGCGGGGGTTGGGCGGTAGACAGAGATGAGGGAAGAAATGTAGGGAGGTGCGGCATTATGGAGAGCCTTGTGGGGGAGGGGGAGAACTTTATATTTTATTCTATATTGAATAGGCAGCCAATGTAGTGACCGGCACAGACCGGAGGCCTCGCTGTAGTGACCGGCACAGACCGGAGGCCTCGCTGTAGTGACCGGCACAGACCGGAGGCCTCGCTGTAGTGACCGGCACAGACCGGAGGCCTCGCTGTAGTGACCGGCACAGACCGGAGGCCTCGCTGTAGTGACCGGCACAGACCAGAGGCCTCGCTGTAGTGACCGGCACAGACCGGAGGCCTCGCTGTAGTGACCGGCACAGACCGGAGGCCTCGCTGTAGTGACCGGCACAGACCGGAGGCCTCGCTGTAGTGGCCGGCACAGACCGGAGGCCTCGCTGTAGTGACTGGCACAGACCGGAGGCCTCGCTGTAGTGACCGGCACAGACCGGAGGCCTCGCTGTAGCGTCTAGCCTGATAGATGAGCCTGGCCGCTGCATTCAGAATAGATTGTAGAGGGGAGAGTTTAGTGAGGGGAAGACGGATTAGTAAGGAGTTACAGTAGTCAAGGCGAGAATGAATCAGAGAGACAATAAGTGTCTTTAGTGTATCTCTGGTAAGGAAAGGGTGTATTCTGGAGATGTTTTTGAGGTGGAGGTGACATGAACGTGCGAGTGATTTAATATGAGGGGTGAAGGAAAGGTCTGCGTCACACATGACCCCGAGGCAGCGGGCCTACTGCCTAGGAGTTATAGTAAGGCCTGAGACTGCAATGGATATATCAGAGACAGATCTGTTAGATGGTGGAAACAGTAGTAGTTCAGTCTTAGAGAGATTTAGTGTCAGATAGAGCGAGGACATGATATTAGAGACAGCAGAGAGACAGTCACTGGTGTTCTGTATGAGTGCAGGGGTGATGTCACGGGAAGATGTGTATAATTGGGTGTCATCAGCATAAAGATGGGACCTGAAGCCAAATCTGGTGATGGTTTGTCCAATGGGGGCTGTGTAGAGAGAAAAGAGCAGGGGGCCTAGGACAGAGCCCTGAGGAACCCCAACAGCAAGGGAAAGAGGGGAGGAAACAGAGCCCGCAAATGATAGACTGAGAGTGCGGTCTGAGAGATAAGAGGAGAACCAGGAGAGCGCAGTGTCCATGAGGCCGACTGAGCGGAGCAGAGTGAGGAGGAGATGATGGTCAACAGTGTCAGAAGCTGCAGAGAGGTCCAGAAGAATAAGAAGAGAGAAGTCACCATTGGATTTAGCCGTCAGGACATCATTGGAGACTTTTATGAGAGCCGTTTCAGTAGAGTGCAGAGCGCGGAAACCAGATTGTAAGGGGTGAAGCAGAGAGTTAGCAGAGAGAGAGCGGATTAACCGAGAATAAACCAGGCGTTCCAAGAGTTTAGAGATGAAGGGGAGGTTAGAGACGGGTCGATAGTTAGCAGCACAGGACGGGTCCAGGGAGGGTTTTTTCAGTAGCGGGGTTATAACAGCATGAAGGGGGATGGGAAGATTCCAGAAGAGAGAGAGAGGTTAAATATTTTAGTAAGGTAAGTAGTGACAGCAGGGGACAGAGATTGGAGAAGGTGTGAGGGGAAGGGGTCACTACTGCAGGTTGTGGGGCGAGATGAAGAAAGTAGCTGGGAGACTTCCTCTTCTGTAACAGGTTCAAAAGATGAGAATAGACAGTCTGAAGTGCGGCTGGTGAGGGGGGGATCAGTACTATCGTAGGTGTGGGAGTCAATGCCACCTGGGGCTTGGGCAGTAATTTCCTGACGGATCTTATCAATTTTATCATGGAAATACATGGCCAGGTCATCAGCACTAAGGTCTGTGAATGGCGTCTGTTCCTTGGGTGTGAGTAAGGAGTGAATTGTTTCAAAAAGCCTTTTAGGGTTGCTGGAGAGAGAAGAGATGAGGGCGGTGAAATAGTCTTGTTTGGCAAGGTAAAGGGCAGAACTATATGTTTTAAGCATAAACTTGAAGTGGAGGAAATCTGCAGGTGAGCGTGATTTTCGCCAGAGACGTTCGGCACACCTAGAGCATCGCTGGAGAAATCGTGTCTGTGGCGTGTGCCAGGGTTGCTGCCTCCTATGTGGGACTTTACGAGTGGAGGGGGGAGCAACCTCATCCAATGCATTTTTGAGGGTTTCATTATAGTGACTGGTGGCCAGATTGGGACAGGAGATTGAGGAGATGGGGGACAGGGAGGACTGTAGAGTATCTGAGAGGTGCTGGGTGTCAATAGCACACAAGTTCCTATATGTGTGATGGGTAGGGGCGTCTTGTGAAGGGGAGAGAGCACTGATGGTGAGAGATAGAAGATTGTGGTCAGAAAGCGGCAGAGAAGAGTTAGAAAATTTAGAGACTGTGAGGAGTCGATGGAAGACAAGATCAATCGTGTTACCATCTATATGTGTGGCGGAAGAAGAACATTGTGAGAGACCAAGAGAAGTGGTTAATGAGAGAAACTGTGAGGCAGCCGGGGAGTGAGGGGGGGCAATAGGGATGTTAAAGTCACCCATGATGAGGGTAGGAATGTCACTGGATAAAAAGTTGGGAAGCCAAGAAGCAAAGTGGTCCAAAAATTGGTAGGGTGAGCCAGGTGGGCGGTAGATCACAGCTACACGTAAGGAGAGTGGCCGGAAAAGTCTGATAGCATGGACTTCAAATGAGGAGAATGTGAGTGAGGGGACCGGGGGAATGGACTGAAAAATGCACTGCAGTGACAGCAGTAATCCTACCCCACCACCCTGCCTATTATCAGGCCTAGAGGTATGTGAGAATTGTAGGCCACCATGACACAGAGCAGCAGGGGAGGCCGTGTCTGCCTGCTGGATCCAAGTCTCAGTAAGGGCGAGCAGGCCGAGGGATTTACTAAGGAATAAGTCATTGATGTATTCTAGTTTGTTACACACTGAGCGGGCGTTCCAGAGAGAGCAGTTAAAGGAGACAGGGGAGAGATGAGGGGAAGGAACACGGTAAATACTGATGAGGTTTGTAGGCCTTCTATGTGTGCAGGGAGAAGAGTTAGTGAAGGAAGGAGGGCCGGGGTTAGAAGAGATGTCCCCAGCAGCTAGGAGGAGTAACATGGACAGAGACAGAAGGGGGTTCAGGGATTTATGGGGGCGCTTCTGTTTGGTGTCACTGCTAAAAGAAATAAAGGGATGATTACAGAGTGTGAAAAGTGTGTGAGAGCTGTACATGGGAGAAGGAAGAAGAGAGGGACTGATATGGATGGTGTGTGGTGGAGGTGGAGGAGAGGTCTGATATGGATGGCGTGTGGTGGAGGTGGAGGAGAGGTCTGATATGGATGGCGTGTGGTGAAGGTGGAGGAGAGATCTGCAGGAAGCCAATGGCTAAGATAGTAAGTGACAGTGTAGCTATAGGATACCATGTGGTAAAACTTGTTATTTTAGGTTGAAATTTACCTGGTGTTCTGTCATGGTTAGCCTGTTCCGTGCCCTGTTTAAGTGCCATGTATAAGTGCCATGTATAAGTGCCATGTATAAGTGTTATGTATAAGTGCCATGTATAAGTGCCATGTATAAGTGCCATGTATAAGTGCCATGTATAAGTGCCATGTATAAGTGCCATGTATAAGTGCCATGTATAAGTGTTATGTATAAGTGCCATGTATAAGTGCCATGTATAAGTGCCATGTATAAGTGTTATGTATAAGTGCCATGTATAAGTGCCATGTATAAGTGCCATGTATAAGTGTTATGTATAAGTGCCATGTATAAGTGCCATGTATAAGTGCCATGTATAAGTGCCATGTATAAGTGTTATGTATAAGTGCCATGTATAAGTGCCATGTATAAGTGTTATGTATAAGTGCCATGTATAAGTGCCATGTATAAGTGCCATGTATAAGTGCCATGTATAAGTGTTATGTATAAGTGCCATGTATAAGTGCCATGTATAAGTGCCATGTATAAGTGTTATGTATAAGTGCCATGTATAAGTGCCATGTATAAGTGCCATGTATAAGTGCCATGTATAAGTGCCATGTATAAGTGCACTTTGGTTAATCTGCACTTCGGTTAAGATGAAATTTGGTTAAGATGCATGCTGCAGATGAGATGCCCCCGCATAATGTATACCCTGCCACCTGCTGTATACCCTGTCACCTGCTGTATACCCTGTCACCTGCTGTATACCCTGCCACCTGCTGTATACCCTGTCACCTGCTGTATACCCTGTCACCTGCTGTATACCCTGTCACCTGCTGTATACCCTGTCACCTGCTATATACCCTGCCACCTGCTGTATACCCTGTCACCTGCTGTATACCCTGTCACCTGCTGTATACCCTGTCACCTGCTGTATACCCTGCCACCTGCTGTATACCCTGTCACCTGCTGTATACCCTGCCACCTGCTGTATACCCTGTCACCTGCTGTATACCCTGCCACCTGCTGTATACCCTGCCACCTGCTGTATACCCTGTCACCTGCTATATACCCTGCCACCTGCTGTATACCCTGTCACCTGCTGTATACCCTGTCACTTACTATATACCCTGTCACCTGCTGTATACCCTGTCACTTACTATATACCCTGTCACCTGCTGTATACCCTGTCACCTGCTGTATACCCTGTCACTTACTATATACCCTGTAACCTGCTGTATACCCTGTCACCTGCTGTATACCCTGCCACCTGATATATACCCTGTCACCTGCTGTATACCCTGTCACCTGCTATATACCCCGCCACCTGCTGTATACCCTGCCACCTGCTGTATACCCTGTCACCTGCTATATACCCTGTCACCTGCTGTATACCCTGCCACCTGCTATATACCCTGTCACCTGCTGTATACCCTGTCACTTACTATATACCCTGTCACCTGCTGTATACCCTGTCAGCTGCTGTATACCCTGTCACTTGCTATATACCCTGTCACCTGCTGTATACCCTGTCACTTGCTATATACCCTGTCACCTGCTATATACCCTGCCACCTGCTGTATACCCTGTCACTTACTATATACCCTGTCACCTGCTGTATACCCTGTCAGCTGCTGTATACCCTGTCACTTGCTATATACCCTGTCACCTGCTGTATACCCTGTCACTTGCTATATACCCTGTCACCTGCTATATACCCTGTCACCTGCTGTATACCCTGTCACCTGCTGTATACCCTGTCACCTGCTGTATACCCCGTCACCTGCTATATACCCTGTCACCTGCTGTATACCCTGCCACCTGCTGTATACCCTGTCACTTACTATATACCCTGTCACCTGCTGTATACCCTGTCACCTGCTGTATACCCTGTCACTTGCTATATACCCTGTCACCTGCTGTATACCCTGTCACTTGCTATATACCCTGTCACCTGCTATATACCCTGTCACCTGCTGTATACCCTGTCACCTGCTGTATACCCTGTCACCTGCTGTATACCCCGTCACCTGCTGTATACCCCGTCACCTGCTGTATACCCCGCCACCTGCTGTATACCCTGTCACCTGCTATATACCCCGTCACCTGCTGTATACCCTGTCACCTGCTGTATACCCCGTCACCTGCTGTATACCCCGTCACCTGCTGTATACCCCGCCACCTGCTGTATACCCTGTCACCTGCTATATACCCTGTCACCTGCTGTATACCCTGTCACCTGCTGTATACCCTGCCACCTGCTATATACCCTGTCACCTGCTATATACCCTGTCACCTGCTGTATACCCTGTCACCTGCTGTATACCCTGCCACCTGCTGTATACCCTGTCACCTGCTGTATACCCTGCCACCTGCTGTATACCCTGTCACCTGCTATATACCCTGTCACCTGCTGTATACCCTGCCACCTGCTATATACCCTGTCACCTGCTGTATACCCTGTCACCTGCTGTATACCCTGTCACCTGCTATATACCCTGTCACCTGCTGTATACCCTGCCACCTGCTATATACCCTGTCACCTGCTATATACCCTGTCACCTGCTGTATACCCTGTCACCTGCTGTATACCCTGCCACCTGCTGTATACCCTGTCACCTGCTGTATACCCTGCCACCTGCTGTATACCCTGTCACCTGCTGTATACCCTGCCATCTGCTGTATACCCTGTCACCTGCTGTATACCCTGTCACCTGCTGTATACCCTGTCACTTGCTATATACCCTGTCACCTGCTGTATACCCTGTCACCTGCTGTATACCCTGTCACTTGCTATATACCCTGTCACCTGCTATATACCCTGTCACCTGCTGTATTACTTGTCACTTGCTATATACCCTGTCACTTGCTATATACCCTGTCACCTGCTATATACCCTGTCACCTGCTGTATTACTTGTCACTTGCTATATACCCTGTCACCTGCTGTATACCCTGTCACCTGCTATATACCCTGTCACCTGCTGAATACCCTGTCACCTGCTGTATACCCTGTCACCTGCTGTATTACTTGTCACTTGCTATATACCCTGCCACCTGCTGTATACCCTGTCACCTGCTATATACCCTGTCACCTGCTGTATACCCTGCCACCTGCTATATACCCTGCCACCTGCTGTATACCCTGTCACCTGCTGTATACCCTGTCACCTGCTATATACCCTGTCACCTGCTGTATACCCTGCCACCTGCTATATACCCTGCCACCTGCTGTATACCCTGTCACCTGCTGTATACCCTGTCACCTGCTATATACCCTGTCACCTGCTGTATACCCTGTCACTTGCTGTATACCCTGTCACCTGCTATATACCCTGTCACCTGCTGTATACCCTGTCACCTGCTGTATACCCTGTCACCTGCTGTATACCCTGCCACCTGCTATATACCCTGTCACCTGCTATATACCCTGTCACCTGCTGTATACCCTGTCACTTGCTATATACCCTGTCACCTGCTGTATACCCTGTCACCTGCTGTATACCCTGTCACTTGCTATATACCCTGTCACCTGCTATATACCCTGTCACCTGCTGTATTACTTGTCACTTGCTATATACCCTGTCACCTGCTATATACCCCGCCACCTGCTGTATACCCTGTCACCTGCTATATACCCTGTCACCTGCTGTATACCCTGTCACCTGCTGTATTACTTGTCACTTGCTATATACCCTGTCACTTGTTATATACCCTGTCACCTGCTATATACCCTGTCACCTGCTGTATTACTTGTCACTTGCTATATACCCTGTCACCTGCTATATACTATGTCACCTGCTGTATACCCTGTCACCTGCTATATACCCTGTCACCTGCTGAATACCCTGTCACCTGCTGTATACCCTGTCACCTGCTGTATACCCTGTCACTTGCTGTATACCCTGTCACCTGCTGTATACCCTGTCACCTGCTATATACCCTGTCACCTGCTGTATACCCTGTCACCTGCTATATACCCTGTCACCTGCTATATACCCTGCCACCTGCTATATACCCTGTCACCTGCTGTATTACTTGTCACCTGCTATTTATTCTGATCTATTCCTGAAATGCTGCAGTGTAAAGCAGGAGAAATCAGACAGCAGCCGCCTAATCCTGGACTGAGACGTCTTAAACAAACTTCAGATTCCAACAGACAATGCGGCCGAGTTACAGTCACAGATTTAGTGCAGAGAAGCCGAGCTGTGGTGTAAAGTATGGGGGAGAGAACGGCAGCCTGAGCTTGTGATGAGAATATGAGATAGATTTTACATTATCTGGACCTGTTTATCCTCAGATTTATTGCCCCATCTCCAGTCTTTGGCTCATTCTGGCCACACAAGGATATAAGGGGTTAACACATGAGCCGGGCGTTCCCCTGTGGCAGATGATAATTGCGTCCTCCGACTATACAATCGCCATTGAGCCGGACTCATCCCGCTAATCCTGCCCTGCGGCAACTACTGAATGAGGCCTCTTCACAGTATACACTCAGCGGCCACTTTATTAGGTACACCATGCTAGTAACAGGTTGGACCCCCTTTTGCCTTCAGAACTGCCTCAATTCTTCGTGGCATAGATACAACAAGGTGCTGGAAGCATTCCTCAGAGATTTTGCTCCATATTGACATGATGGCATCACACAGTTGCAGTCGCAGATTTGTCGGCTGCACATCCATGATGCGAATCTCCCGTTCCACCACATCCCAAAGATGCTCCTCTATTGGATTGAGATCTGGTGACTGTGGAGGCCATTGGAGTACAGTGAACTCATTGTCATGTTCAAGAAACCAGTCTGAGATGATTCCAGCTTTATGACATGGCATTGCATTATCCTGCTGAAAGTAGCCATCAGATGTTGGGTACATTGTGGTCATAAAGGGATGGACATGGTCAGCAACAATACTCAGGTAGGCTTTGGCGTTGCAACCATGCTCAATTGGTACCAAGGGGCCCAAAGAGTGCCAAGAAAATATTCCCCACACCATGACACCACCACCACCAGCCTGAACCGTTACCGATACAAGGCAGGATGGATCCATGCTTTCATGTTGTTGACGCCAAATTCTGACCCTACCATCCGAATGTCGCAGCAGAAATCGAGACTCATCAGACCAGGCAACGTTTTTCCAATCTTCAATTGTCCAATTTCGATGAGCTTGTGCAAATTGTAGCCTCAGTTTCCTGTTCTTAGCTGAAAGGAGTGGCACCCGGTGTGGTCTTCTGCTGCTGTAGCCCATCTGTAGCCTCAAAGTTGGACGTACTGTGCGGCGTTCAGAGATGCTCTTCTGGCTACCTTGGTTGTAACGGGTGGCTATTTGAGTCACTGTTGCCTTTCTATCAGCTGGAACCAGTCTGGCCATTCTCCTCTGACCTCTGGCATCAACAACGCATTTCCGCCCACAGAACTGCCGCTCACTGGATGTTTTTTCTTTTTCGGACCATTCTCTGTAAACCCTAGAGATGGTTGTGCGTGAAAATCCCAGTAGATCAGCAGTTTCTGAAATACTCAGACCAGCCCTTCAGGCACCAACAACCATGCCATGTTCAAAGGCACTCAAATCACCTTTCATCCCCATACTGATGCTCGGTTTGAACTGCAGGAGATTGTCTTGACCATGTCTACATGCCGAAATGCACTGAGTTGCCGCCATGTGATTGGCTGATTAGAAATTAAGTGTTAACGAGCAGTTGGACAGGTGTACCTAATAAAGTGGCCGGTGAGTGTAGACTCCTGTCCATGTGACGGCTGGACCTCTGCAGATGGAGGTGACTTCAGTGTCCAGGGTGTCTGTAGACCATGTCCCATCGTAAGGCCGACCATTAGCCCAGGCAGGCTCCTCTTGTGGAGGTGGAACCATGTCCAGGCGAGACTTATAGGCCTCAATGCCAAATATTTACCAGGGACCCCCACATCACCTGCCATGTCCTGGCGTCCTCTTATATGGTGGTCTGGGGTCATCCTACAGACCACCAGGGACGTCCCAGGTCTGACTATCAGGTAGGTCATCAGAAGATCAAGTCTAACGTCTGCATAACCTACATGGCCAGTGATTGGGGCCCAAGACATGATGAGGCCTGGAGACCACTAAGGAGGCCCCGCCAGAGCCCCGGAGAGGTGGGGGAGGGGGTGTCACTGTCTGTTACACTTCTGCACTGCTTATTATATTTGTGGGTGGTGAACCCCAAAAGTTTCGGATCTGGTCAAACACAAAATCTAGCTTTTACCCCCCAGATCTGCCAGACACAGATGTAAGAGACAGATGAGTATAAACCAAGACTCCAGGACGTGCGCTACATGGGTCAGGCCACCAAAAACAGCCCCACCGCTGTCCACAGGTTGTCTAGAGATGAGCCAAACCCCAACTTTTTGTGGCTCATCTTGGGCGAATCCAGTAAAGATGATTATTATACCTTGGACACCACCAATGGGGGGTAACATGAGAAGCCCTGACTATGGACAAGCGCGGCCTATGAAATAAGTCAGCCATGTTGTTTCCATTCCTCGATAACCGAACAGTCATTGGTCTTGTCCTCAGGTCAACGTGGCCGAGCCATTGCACAAATCTCACATCCTGGAAAGAGTCAACATAAGCGCGGCTGATATATTTGGTGTTCTTAGGTGGCGGCATCACCTTGCCAATCACTTGTATATGATATACAGATACTGCATGGACAACGCATCAGATACCTTATATGTGTAGAAGGATGGGAGTCACATGACACCATGGAGACACCAGGTGTGAGAGGTAACCAGGCTGGAAGTCACACCTAGTTGTCACTGACAAATATGCTAAAAAGACAAGAAAAAAAGAAGAACCGGTCCATCCTGTTACTATAAAACCTCTTTTTTGGTGCCACAAGTCTCAGTCGGCACAAAACCTTCTCGAGGAACCTTCAAGGAACTTGACTCTACATTTGAGGAGACGCAAGATGAAGACCCTTCTGGTTAGCGCTGTGTTTCTGCTCGGCCTGGCCCATCTAGGTAAGTCCGGGAAGGGGGGGGGGGGGGGCGGGTGACCACTGACTTAGTGGATGCCTTGACGAAATTTATACTTAGTTATAAACCAAACACGTAAAGTCGTCTTCAGTCCAAATCGAAGCAGGGAACATCTGCAGGAGGTTTCTTCACGATGTTCTTGGTTTATTCCAAGATTCCAAAATGATATTTGGGGACTGTTCCATGTTCCTAGTAGGTGACTGAGGGAAACCTTCGATGTTCTCAGGGTGTCTAGTTATAAATTAAGGATATGTCACCCCTCAAAATAGACGAGAGACTCAACTGCTACATCATAAGGTCAGCACTTCAATGGCCTTTGTGCGGGCTCTCCACCAAGAATCTGATGATTTTGGTAATAACGTAACGGGAAAAATCAGATTTGGATATTCTCAGGTGTCGTTGCCCTTTTTCACCCACAGTCAACAGACCTGAGTGCTATGGGACGGGTCACTGGAGACTTTTGGTACAGCTGTATGAGGACACCTATGAGACTGGAACGTAGACATAGAAGAGGTCGTCCCCACCCTGCTATGGGACAAGAAGGGCTGATTGTCCTCACACATACACTTTGTGTCCATCCATCATAGAATAGAAGGCTTATGTGACCCTCGCGGTTCCCTTGTTTTGCACCATGGGGTTTCGCACAGCTTGGATATAGATATGGATATGCTGTATGGAGCCGACATGGTCCAAGCTGATATCTAGGACTACGTGATGTTAGACTGTATCTGCTCCATGTTCTGTGGTGTCTATACAGGTGACATACCACCGCAGTGTACTGTGCAGACCTTGTTATGTTAGGAACGTGACTACACGGGTTCTATCAGGACTGGTTTTACCAGCAGTGACCGCCCACTGGAATGGCTTAATGGTCTACCAAGCACCACCAATGTCACCAGCTCACCAGTGACGGATTCCACAGTCTCCATAATTGCTGAAGAGTCATCTGGGCTGTGGTCTACTGGGCCCTTTGTGGCAGGGGTCCACAGCCCAGAGAAGAGACCGCAGCACAGCCCAGAGAAGAGACCGCAGCCCAGCCCAGAGAAGAGACCGCAGCCCAGCCCAAAGAAGAGACTGCAGCACAGCCCAGTGAAGAGACTGCAGCGCAGCCCAGAGAAGAGACCGTAGTCCAGAGAAGAGACCACAGCACAGCCCAGAGAAGAGACTGCAGCTCAGCCCAGAGAAGAGACCGTAGTCCAGAGAAGAGACTGCAGCACAGCCCAGAGAAGAGACTGCAGCACAGCCCAGAGAAGAGACTGCAGCACAGCCCAGAGAAGAGACTGCAGCACAGCCCAGAGAAGAGACCGTAGTCCAGAGAAGAGACCGCAGCCCAGCCCAGAGAAGAGACTGCAGCTCAGCCCAGAGAAGAGACCGTAGTCCAGAGAAGAGACCGCAGCACAGCCCAGAGAAGAGACTGCAGCTCAGCCCAGAGAAGAGACCGTAGTCCAGAGAAGAGACCGCAGCCCAGCCCAGAGAAGAGACCGCAGCACAGCCCAGAGAAGAGACCGCAGCACAGTCCAGAGAAGAGACTGCAGCACAGCCCAGAGAAGAGACTGCAGCACAGCCCAGTGAAGAGACCGCAGCACAGCCCAGAGAAGAGATTGCAGCTCAGCCCAGAGAAGAGACCGTAGTCCAGAGAAGAGACCGCAGCCCAGCCCAGAGAAGAGACTGCAGCACAGCCCAGAGAAGAGACTGCAGCACAGCCCAGAGAAGAGACCGCAGCACAGCCCAGTGAAGAGACTGCAGCGCAGCCCAGAGAAGAGACCGTAGTCCAGAGAAGAGACCACAGCACAGCCCAGAGAAGAGACTGCAGCACAGACCAGAGAAGAGACCGCAGCCCAGAGAAGAGACCACAGCTCAACCCAGAGAAGAGACTGCAGCATAGCCCAGAGAAGAGACCGCAGCACAGCCCAGAGAAGAGACCGCAGCACAGCCCAGAGAAGAGACCGCAGCACAGCCCAGAGAAGAGACTGCAGCACAGCCCAGAGAAGAGACCGCAGCACAGCCCAGAGAAGAGACCGCAGCACAGCCCAGAGAAGAGACCGTAGTCCAGAGAAGAGACCGCAGCACAGCCCAGAGAAGAGACTGCAGCACAGCCCAGATAAGAGACCGCAGCACAGCCCAGAGAAGAGACTGCAGCACAGCCCAGATAAGAGACCGCAGCACAGCCCAGAGAAGAGACCGCAGCACAGCCCAGAGAAGAGACTGCAGCACAGCCCAGAGAAGAGACTGCAGCACAGCCCAGAGAAGAGACTGCAGCACAGCCCAGATAAGAGACCGCAGCACAGCCCAGAGAAGAGACTGCAGCACAGCCCAGAGAAGAGACCGCAGCATAGCCCAGAGAAGAGACCGTAGTCCAGAGAAGAGACTGCAGTCCAGCCCAGAGAAGAGACCGCAGCATAGCCCAGAGAAGAGACCGTAGTCCAGAGAAGAGACTGCAGCCCAGCCCAGAGAAGAGATCGCAGCCCAGAGAAGAAACTGCAGCCTAGTGCAGAGTTGCACCCCCTTTTTTTGAGTGGCCATACCAAGTGTTGGAGATGGATACGTGGAGTATACGTGTCCTGATCCACCGCAGCAGATAACACTAAGTACCCTAGTGCGCCCCCCATTATCTAGACAACTCTTATATGTGCAGGTAGACTCTACTGAGATTTGCAGGAAATGGGATTTGTTCTTGTTCCTTTATTCTTTGCTCTAGTTCGGGGTCAGTGAAATCATATTCAGGTTCTCGAGAAGGGGAACATGCCGGGACTCGCCTAAAATATAGAAATGTACAGTGTCCATATTAGGACATCCTCAGATATCAGAGTCAAACATCAGATTAATGCTAGTTTACAGCTCTGATACCTGACTTCTGATTTGTCTGACACCTGACTCTGACACCTGACTCTGACTAGTGACATCTAATACCTGACTCTGATACCTGACTCTGACACCTGACCCTGATACCTGACTCTGACACCTGACCCTGATACCTGACTCTGACACCTGACCCTGATACCTGACTCTGACACCTGACTCTGATACCTGACTCTGACACCTGACTCTGACACCTGACTCTGACACCTGACTCTGATACCTGACTCTGACACCTGACTCTGACAACTGACTCTGATACCTGACTCTGACAACTGACACCTGACTCTGATATCTGACTCTGACAACTGACACCTGACTCTGATACCTGACTCTGACACCTGACTCTGACAACTGACACCTGACTTTGATACCTGACTCTGACAACTGACACCTGACTCTGATACCTGACTCTGATACCTGACTCTGACACCTGACTTCTGACTCCGTCAGAGATCAGACTCAGGCATCACATACAAGCCAGCACATACACTATGCCTCCCAATGATTGGCCAGGATTACAGAGCCCCCTGCTGACACTCAGGAGTAGAAGATACAGTGTATATAGGAGCTGCAGGCTGAGAATCTCAGATGAGACCTGAGACCTGACTTGTGACTCCTTCATAGATCAGACTCAGACATCACATCACAGTAGAGCTGATTGGATGAGACTCTTGCAGTAATTGTCATTGACAGCATCTCCACCAATCAGAGCTTCTGAGGGAGGGAACTTCATAAAGCTGCTGAAGTCTGGAACGTTCCTCCCTCAGAAGCTCTGATTGGTGGAGATGCTGTCAATGACAATTACTGCAAGAGTCTCATCCAATCAGCTCTGCTCCTCCTCTACTTTGTGCAGGACTTTTCTCTCTGATGATTTTTTGGTAAAATCTGCAGCAGGGTCTCCTATGGAAGATTAGTTGATGTTCTTTGGAGCTTATTGGTGAATTTTTGTAGCACAATGTTGTAGGTCCCGCCCCTTTACTGTGAGTCTACGCCCCTTTTTTCACAAGTTTTAAAAGTATTTAAAACACTTGATAAATGTGGTGCCCAACATGTTACAGGGTGTATTTGGTGAAAATGATACTAGAATTCTGGAGCATTTCACTTGATAAGTTTCCACCATTGTATGTGCTGGCTTGTATGTGATGTCTGAGTCTGATCTATGAAGGAGTCACAAGTCAGGTCTCAGGTCTCATCTGAGATTCTCAGCCTGCAGCTGCTATATACAATATATACAGGGGCTCTGTAATCCTGGCCAATCATTAGCAGGCATAGTGTATGTGCTGGCTTGTATGTGATGTCTGAGTCTGGTCTCTGAAAGAGTCACAAGTCAGGTCTCAGGTCTCATCTGAGTTTCTCAGCCTGCAGCTGCTATATACACTGTATCTTCTACTTCTGAGTGTCAGCAGGGGGCTCTGTAATCCTGACCAATCATTGGGAGGCATAGTATATGTGCTGGCTTGTATGTGATGCCTGAGTCTGATCTCTGACGGAGTCAAAAGTCAGAGTCAGGTATCAGAGTCAGTTGTCAGAGTCAGGTATCAAAGTCAGGTGTCAGTTGTCAGAGTCAGGTATCAGAGTCAGGTGTCAGAGTCAGGTATCAGAGTCAGGTATCAGAGTCAGGTGTCAAAGTCAGGTATCAGAGTCAGGTGTAAGAGTCAGGTGTCAAAGTCAGGTGTCAGAGTCAGGTGTCAAAGTCAGGTATCAGAGTCAGGGGTCAGGTATCAGGGTCAGGTGTCAAAGTCAGGTATCAGAGTCAGGTGTCAGGGTCAGGTATCAGGGTCAGGTGTCAGAGTCAGGTATCAGGGTCAGGTATTAGATGTCACTAGTCAGAGTCAGGTGTCAGAGTCAGGTGTCAGACAAATCAGATGTCAGAAGTCAGGTATCAGAGCTGTAAACTAGTATTAATCTGATGTTTGACTCTGATATCTGAGGATGTCCTAATATGGACACTGTAGAAATGAGCCATTATAAATGTGACCCATTGTCCTCTGGAGATGTATGGGGGGATGTACCAGCAGTATTAGGGGAGCTCCTATAAATCACCAAACTCAACCCCCTCCCCCCCAACACGGAACCGGCATCAGTGTCATGATGAGAAGAAAAACCGGAAGGGCAACATTCTAGAATCCCAGGGAACCTGAAACAGGGAAATGCCAAATATATGCACTGAGACTGTATCACACAGGATAGGATTAGATACACGGCTCAGTATACAGTATCACACAGGATAGGATTAGATACACGGCTCAGTATACAGTATCACACAGGATAGGATTAGATACACGGCTCAGTATACAGTATCACACAGGATAGGATTAGATACACGGCTCAGTATACAGTATCACACAGGATAGGATTAGATACACGGCTCAGTATACAGTATCACACAGGATAGGATTAGATACACGGCTCAGTATACAGTATCACACAGGATAGGATTAGATACACGGCTCAGTATACAGTATCACACAGGATAGGATTAGATACACGGCTCAGTATACAGTATCACACAGGATAGGATTAGATACACGGCTCAGTATACAGTATCAGACAGGATAGGATTAGATACACGGCTCAGTATACAGTATCACACAGGATAGGATTAGATACACGGCTCAGTATACAGTATCACACAGGATAGGATTAGATACACGGCTCAGTATACAGTATCACACAGGATAGGATTAGATACACGGCTCAGTATACAGTATCAGACAGGATAGGATTAGATACACGGCTCAGTATACAGTATCACACAGGATAGGATTAGATACACGGCTCAGTATACAGTATCACACAGGATAGGATTAGATACACGGCTCAGTATACAGTATCACACAGGATAGGATTAGATACACGGCTCAGTATACAGTATCACACAGGATAGGATTAGATACACGGCTCAGTATACAGTATCACACAGGATAGGATTAGATACACGGCTCAGTATACAGTATCACACAGGATAGGATTAGATACACGGCTCAGTATACAGTATCACACAGGATAGGATTAGATACACGGCTCAGTATACAGTATCACACAGGATAGGATTAGATACACGGCTCAGTATACAGTATCACACAGGATAGGATTAGATACACGGCTCAGTATACAGTATCACACAGGATAGGATTAGATACACGGCTCAGTATACAGTATCACACAGGATAGGATTAGATACACGGCTCAGTATACAGTATCACACAGGATAGGATTAGATACACGGCTCAGTATACAGTATCACACAGGATAGGATTAGATACACGGCTCAGTATACAGTATCACACAGGATAGGATTAGATACACGGCTCAGTATACAGTATCACACAGGATAGGATTAGATACACGGCTCAGTATACAGTATCACACAGGATAGGATTAGATACACGGCTCAGTATACAGTATCACACAGGATAGGATTAGATACACGGCTCAGTATACAGTATCACACAGGATAGGATTAGATACACGGCTCAGTATACAGTATCACACAGGATAGGATTAGATACACGGCTCAGTATACAGTATCACACGGGATAGGATTAGATACACGGCTCAGTATACAGTATCACACGGGATAGGATTAGATACACGGCTCAGTATACAGTATCACACGGGATAGGATTAGATACACGGCTCAGTATACAGTATCACACGGGATAGGATTAGATACACGGCTCAGTATACAGTATCACACGGGATAGGATTAGATACACGGCTCAGTATACAGTATCACACGGGATAGGATTAGATACACGGCTCAGTATACAGTATCACACGGGATAGGATTAGATACACGGCTCAGTATACAGTATCACACGGGATAGGATTAGATACACGGCTCAGTATACAGTATCACACGGGATAGGATTAGATACACGGCTCAGTATACAGTATCACACGGGATAGGATTAGATACACGGCTCAGTATACAGTATCACACGGGATAGGATTAGATGCACGGCTCAGTATACAGTATCACACAGGATAGGATTAGATGCACGGCTCAGTATACAGTATCACACAGGATAGGATTAGATACACCGCTCAGTATACAGTATCACACAGGATAGGATTAGATACACAGCTCAGTATACAGTATCACACAGGATAGGATTAGATACACAGCTCAGTATACAGTATCACACAGGATAGGATTAGATACACAGCTCAGTATACAGTATCACACAGGATAGGATTAGATACACAGCTCAGTATACAGTATCACACAGGATAGGATTAGATACACAGCTCAGTATACAGTATCACACAGGATAGGATTAGATACACAGCTCAGTATACAGCATCACACAGGATAGGATTGGATACACAGCTCAGTATACAGTATCACACAGGATAGGATTAGATACACAGCTCAGTATACAGTATCACACAGGATAGGATTAGATACACAGCTCAGTATACAGTATCACACGGGATAGGATTAGATACACCGCTCAGTATACAGTATCACACGGGATAGGATTAGATACACGGCTCAGTATACAGTATCACACGGGATAGGATTAGATACACGGCTCAGTATACAGTATCACACAGGATAGGATTAGATACACAGCTCAGTATACAGTATCACACAGGATAGGATTAGATACACAGCTCAGTATACAGTATCACACAGGATAGGATTAGATACACAGCTCAGTATACAGTATCACACAGGATAGGATTGGATACACAGCTCAGTATACAGTATCACACAGGATAGGATTAGATACACAGCTCAGTATACAGTATCACACAGGATAGGATTAGATACACAGCTCAGTATACAGTATCACACAGGATAGGATTAGATACACAGCTCAGTATACAGTATCACACAGGATAGGATTAGATACACAGCTCAGTATACAGTATCACACAGGATAGGATTAGATACACAGCTCAGTATACAGTATCACACAGGATAGGATTAGATACACAGCTCAGCATACAGTATCACACAGGATAGGATTAGATACACGGCTCAGTATACAGTATCACACAGGATAGGATTAGATACACAGCTCAGTATACAGTATCACACAGGATAGGATTAGATACAGCTCAGTATACAGTATCACACAGGATAGGATTAGATACACCGCTCAGTATACAGTATCACACGGGATAGGATTAGATACACAGCTCAGTATACAGTATCACACGGGATAGGATTAGATACACAGCTCAGTATACAGTATCACACAGGATAGGATTAGATACACAGCTCAGTATACAGTATCACACAGGATAGGATTAGATACAGCTCAGTATACAGTATCACACAGGATAGGATTAGATACACGGCTCAGAATACAGTATCACACAGGATAGGATTAGATACACAGCTCAGTATACAGTATCACACAGGATAGGATTAGATACACGGCTCAGTATACAGTATCACACAGGATAGGATTAGATACACAGCTCAGTATCACACAGGATAGGATTAGATACACAGCTCAGTATACAGTATCACACAGGATAGGATTAGATACACAGCTCAGTATGCAGTATCACACAGGATAGGATTAGATACACAGCTCAGTATACAGTATCACACAGGATAGGATTAGATACAGCTCAGTATACAGTATCACACAGGATAGGATTAGATACAGCTCAGTATACAGTATCACACAGGATAGGATTAGATACACGGCTCAGAATACAGTATCACACAGGATAGGATTAGATACACAGCTCAGTATACAGTATCACACAGGATAGGATTAGATACACGGCTCAGTATACAGTATCACACAGGATAGGATTAGATACACAGCTCAGTATCACACAGGATAGGATTAGATACACAGCTCAGTATACAGTATCACACAGGATAGGATTAGATACACAGCTCAGTATGCAGTATCACACGGGATAGGATTAGATACACAGCTCAGTATACAGTATCACACAGGATAGGATTAGATACACGGCTCAGTATACAGTATCACACAGGATAGGATTAGATACACAGCTCAGTATACAGTATCACACAGGATAGGATTAGATACACAGCTCAGTATACAGTATCACACAGGATAGGATTAGATACAGCTCAGTATACAGTATCACACAGGATAGGATTAGATACACGGCTCAGTATACAGTATCACACAGGATAGGATTAGATACACAGCTCAGTATACAGTATCACACAGGATAGGATTAGATACACGGCTCAGTATACAGTATCACACAGGATAGGATTAGATACACAGCTCAGTATACAGTATCACACAGGATAGGATTAGATACACGGCTCAGTATACAGTATCACACAGGATAGGATTAGATACACGGCTCAGTATACAGTATCACACAGGATAGGATTAGATACAGCTCAGTATACAGTATCACACAGGATAGGATTAGATACACAGCTCAGTATACAGTATCACACAGGATAGGATTAGATACACGGCTCAGTATACAGTATCACACAGGATAGGATTAGATACACGGCTCAGTATACAGTATCACACAGGATAGGATTAGATACAGCTCAGTATACAGTATCACACAGGATAGGATTAGATACACAGCTCAGTATACAGTATCACACAGGATAGGATTAGATACACGGCTCAGTATACAGTATCACACAGGATAGGATTAGATACAGCTCAGTATACAGTATCACACAGGATAGGATTAGATACAGCTCAGTATACAGTATCACACAGGATAGGATTAGATACAGCTCAGTATACAGTATCACACAGGATAGGATTAGCTACACAGCTGAGTATACAGTATCACACAGGATAGGATTAGATACACAGCTCAGTATACAGTATCACACAGGATAGGATTAGATACAGCTCAGTATACAGTATCACACAGGATAGGATTAGATACACGGCTCAGAATACAGTATCACACAGGATAGGATTAGATACACAGCTCAGTATACAGTATCACACAGGATAGGATTAGATACACGGCTCAGTATACAGTATCACACAGGATAGGATTAGATACACAGCTCAGTATCACACAGGATAGGATTAGATACACAGCTCAGTATACAGTATCACACAGGATAGGATTAGATACACAGCTCAGTATGCAGTATCACACGGGATAGGATTAGATACACAGCTCAGTATACAGTATCACACAGGATAGGATTAGATACACGGCTCAGTATACAGTATCACACAGGATAGGATTAGATACAGCTCAGTATACAGTATCACACAGGATAGGATTAGATACACGGCTCAGTATACAGTATCACACAGGATAGGATTAGATACACGGCTCAGTATACAGTATCACACAGGATAGGATTAGATACAGCTCAGTATACAGTATCACACAGGATAGGATTAGATACACAGCTCAGTATACAGTATCACACAGGATAGGATTAGATACACGGCTCAGTATACAGTATCACACAGGATAGGATTAGATACAGCTCAGTATACAGTATCACACAGGATAGGATTAGATACAGCTCAGTATACAGTATCACACAGGATAGGATTAGATACACAGCTCAGTATACAGTATCACACAGGATAGGATTAGATACAGCTCAGTATACAGTATCACACAGGATAGGATTAGATACACCGCTCAGTATACAGTATCACACAGGATAGGATTAGATACAGCTCAGTATACAGTATCACACAGGATAGGATTAGATACACAGCTCAGTATACAGTATCACACAGGATAGGATTAGATACACAGCTCAGTATACAGTATCACACAGGATAGGATTAGATACACTGCTCAGTATACAGTATCACACAGGATAGGATTAGATACACAGCTCAGTATACAGTATCACACAGGATAGGATTAGATACACAGCTCAGTATACAGTATCACACAGGATAGGATTAGATACACAGCTCAGTATACAGTATCACACAGGATAGGATTAGATACACAGCTCAGTATACAGTATCACACAGGATAGGATTAGATACACAGCTCAGTATACAGTATCACACAGGATAGGATTAGATACACAGCTCAGTATACAGTATCACACGGGATAGGATTAGATACACAGCTCAGTATCACACAGGATAGGATTAGATACACAGCTCAGTATACAGTATCACACAGGATAGGATTAGATACAGCTCAGTATACAGTATCACACAGGATAGGATTAGATACACGGCTCAGTATACAGTATCACACAGGATAGGATTAGATACACAGCTCAGTATACAGTATCACACGGGATAGGATTAGATACACAGCTCAGTATCACACAGGATAGGATTAGATACACAGCTCAGTATACAGTATCACACAGGATAGGATTAGATACACAGCTCAGTATACAGTATCACACGGGATAGGATTAGATACACAGCTCAGTATCACACAGGATAGGATTAGATACACAGCTCAGTATACAGTATCACACAGGATAGGATTAGATACACAGCTCAGTATACAGTATCACACAGGATAGGATTAGATACACAGCTCAGTATACAGTATCACACAGGATAGGATTAGATACACAGCTCAGTATACAGTATCACACAGGATAGGATTAGATACACGGCTCAGTATACAGTATCACACAGGATAGGATTAGATACAGCTCAGTATACAGTATCACACAGGATAGGATTAGATACAGCTCAGTATATAGTATCACACAGGATAGGATTAGATACAGCTCAGTATACAGTATCACACAGGATAGGATTAGATACACGGCTCAGTATACAGTATCACACAGGATAGGATTAGATACACAGCTCAGTATACAGTATCACACGGGATAGGATTAGATACACAGCTCAGTATACAGTATCATACAGGAGAGGATTAGATACACAACTCAGTATACAGTATCACACAGGATAGGATTAGATACACAGCTCAGTATACAGTATCACACAGGATAGGATTAGATACACAGCTCAGTATACAGTATCACACAGGATAGGATTAGATACACAGCTCAGTATACAGTATCACACGGGATAGGATTAGATACACGGCTCAGTATACAGTATCACACGGGATAGGATTAGATACACGGCTCAGTATACAGTATCACACAGGATAGGATTAGACACACGGCTCAGTATACAGTATCACACAGGATAGGATTAGATACACAGCTCAGTATACAGTATCACACAGGATAGGATTAGATACACAGCTCAGTATACAGTATCACACAGGATAGGATTAGATACACGGCTCAGTATACAGTATCACACAGGATAGGATTAGATACACGGCTCAGTATACAGTATCACACAGGATAGGATTAGATACACGGCTCAGTATACAGTATCACACAGGATAGGATTAGATACACAGCTCAGTATACAGTATCACACAGGATAGGATTAGATACACGGCTCAGTATACAGTATCACACAGGATAGGATTAGATACACAGCTCAGTATACAGTATCACACAGGATAGGATTAGATACACAGCTCAGTATACAGTATCACACAGGATAGGATTAGATACACGGCTCAGTATACAGTATCACACAGGATAGGATTAGATACACGGCTCAGTATACAGTATCACACAGGATAGGATTAGATACACGGCTCAGTATACAGTATCACACAGGATAGGATTAGATACACGGCTCAGTATACAGTATCACACAGGATAGGATTAGATACACGGCTCAGTATACAGTATCACACAGGATAGGATTAGATACACGGCTCAGTATACAGTATCACACAGGATAGGATTAGATACACGGCTCAGTATACAGTATCACACAGGATAGGATTAGATACACGGCTCAGTATACAGTATCACACAGGATAGGATTAGATACACGGCTCAGTATACAGTATCACACAGGATAGGATTAGATACACAGCTCAGTATACAGTATCACACAGGATAGGATTAGATACACGGCTCAGTATACAGTATCACACAGGATAGGATTAGATACACAGCTCAGTATACAGTATCACACAGGATAGGATTAGATACACAGCTCAGTATACAGTATCACACAGGATAGGATTAGATACACAGCTCAGTATACAGTATCACACGGGATAGGATTAGATACACAGCTCAGTATACAGTATCACACAGGATAGGATTAGATACACGGCTCAGTATACAGTATCACACGGGATAGGATTAGATACATGGCTCAGTATACAGTATCACACAGGATAGGATTAGATACACAGCTCAGTATACAGTATCACACGGGATAGGATTAGATACACAGCTCAGTATACAGTATCACACAGGATAGGATTAGATACACAGCTCAGTATACAGTATCACACAGGATAGGATTAGATACACAGCTCAGTATACAGTATCACACAGGATAGGATTAGATACACAGCTCAGTATACAGTATCACACAGGATAGGATTAGATACACAGCTCAGTATACAGTATCACACAGGATAGGATTAGATACACAGCTCAGTATACAGCATCACACAGGATAGGATTGGATACACAGCTCAGTATACAGTATCACACAGGATAGGATTAGCTACACAGCTGAGTATACAGTATCACACAGGATAGGATTAGATACACAGCTCAGTATACAGTATCACACAGGATAGGATTAGATACACAGCTCAGTATACAGTATCACACAGGATAGGATTAGATACACAGCTCAGTATACAGCATCACACAGGATAGGATTGGATACACAGCTCAGTATACAGTATCACACAGGATAGGATTAGATACACAGCTCAGTATACAGTATCACACAGGATAGGATTAGATACACAGCTCAGTATACAGTATCACACAGGATAGGATTAGATACACAGCTCAGTATACAGTATCACACAGGATAGGATTAGATACACGGCTCAGTATACAGTATCACACAGGATAGGATTAGATACACAGCTCAGTATACAGTATCACACAGGATAGGATTAGATACACAGCTCAGCATACAGTATCACACAGGATAGGATTAGATACACGGCTCAGTATACAGTATCACACAGGATAGGATTAGATACACAGCTCAGTATACAGTATCACACAGGATAGGATTAGATACAGCTCAGTATACAGTATCACACAGGATAGGATTAGATACACAGCTCAGTATACAGTATCACACAGGATAGGATTAGATACACCGCTCAGTATACAGTATCACACGGGATAGGATTAGATACACGGCTCAGTATACAGTATCACACAGGATAGGATTAGATACACGGCTCAGTATACAGTATCACACAGGATAGGATTAGATACACAGCTCAGTATACAGTATCACACAGGATAGGATTAGATACACAGCTCAGTATACAGTATCACACAGGATAGGATTATATACACAGCTCAGTATACAGTATCACAGAGGATAGGATTAGATACACAGCTCAGTATACAGTATCACACAGGATAGGATTAGATACACCGCTCAGTATACAGTATCACACAGGATAGGATTAGATACACAGCTCAGTATACAGTATCACACAGGATAGGATTAGATACACAGCTCAGTATACAGTATCACACAGGATAGGATTAGATACACGGCTCAGTATACAGTATCACACAGGATAGGATTAGATACACAGCTCAGTATACAGTATCACACAGGATAGGATTAGATACACAGCTCAGTATACAGTATCACACAGGATAGGATTAGATACACAGCTCAGCATACAGTATCACACAGGATAGGATTAGATACACGGCTCAGTATACAGTATCACACAGGATAGGATTAGATACACAGCTCAGTATACAGTATCACACAGGATAGGATTAGATACAGCTCAGTATACAGTATCACACAGGATAGGATTAGATACACGGCTCAGTATACAGTATCACACAGGATAGGATTAGATACACGGCTCAGTATACAGTATCACACGGGATAGGATTAGATACACGGCTCAGTATACAGTATCACACAGGATAGGATTAGATACACGGCTCAGTATACAGTATCACACAGGATAGGATTAGATACACAGCTCAGTATACAGTATCACACGGGATAGGATTAGATACACAGCTCAGTATACAGTATCACACAGGATAGGATTAGATACACGGCTCAGTATACAGTATCACACAGGATAGGATTAGATACACAGCTCAGTATACAGTATCACACAGGATAGGATTAGATACACAGCTCAGCATACAGTATCACACAGGATAGGATTAGATACACGGCTCAGTATACAGTATCACACAG
This sequence comes from Leptodactylus fuscus, assembly GCF_031893055.1. Lineage (NCBI taxonomy): Eukaryota > Metazoa > Chordata > Amphibia > Anura > Leptodactylidae > Leptodactylus > Leptodactylus fuscus. Next base: position 2,642,105 of record NC_134268.1, on the reverse strand, counting down.
GATAGGATTAGATACACAGCTCAGTATACAGTATCACACAGGATAGGATTAGATACAGCTCAGTATACAGTATCACACAGGATAGGATTAGATACACAGCTCAGTATACAGTATCACACAGGATAGGATTAGATACACGGCTCAGTATACAGTATCACACGGGATAGGATTAGATACACGGCTCAGTATACAGTATCACACAGGATAGGATTAGATACACGGCTCAGTATACAGTATCACACAGGATAGGATTAGATACACAGCTCAGTATACAGTATCACACAGGATAGGATTAGATACAGCTCAGTATACAGTATCACACAGGATAGGATTAGATACACGGCTCAGTATACAGTATCACACTGGATAGGATTAGATACACGGCTCAGTATACAGTATCACACAGGATAGGATTAGATACACGGCTCAGTATACAGTATCACACAGGATAGGATTAGATACACAGCTCAGTATACAGTATCACACAGGATAGGATTAGATACACAGCTCAGTATACAGTATCACACAGGATAGGATTAGATACAGCTCAGTATACAGTATCACACAGGATAGGATTAGATACACAGCTCAGTATACAGTATCACACAGGATAGGATTAGATACACGGCTCAGTATACAGTATCACACGGGATAGGATTAGATACACGGCTCAGTATACAGTATCACACAGGATAGGATTAGATACACGGCTCAGTATACAGTATCACACAGGATAGGATTAGATACACAGCTCAGTATACAGTATCACACAGGATAGGATTAGATACAGCTCAGTATACAGTATCACACAGGATAGGATTAGATACACGGCTCAGTATACAGTATCACACTGGATAGGATTAGATACACGGCTCAGTATACAGTATCACACAGGATAGGATTAGATACACGGCTCAGTATACAGTATCACACAGGATAGGATTAGATACACAGCTCAGTATACAGTATCACACAGGATAGGATTAGATACACAGCTCAGTATACAGTATCACACAGGATAGGATTAGATACAGCTCAGTATACAGTATCACACAGGATAGGATTAGATACACAGCTCAGTATACAGTATCACACAGGATAGGATTAGATACACGGCTCAGTATACAGTATCACACGGGATAGGATTAGATACACGGCTCAGTATACAGTATCACACAGGATAGGATTAGATACACGGCTCAGTATACAGTATCACACAGGATAGGATTAGATACACAGCTCAGTATACAGTATCACACAGGATAGGATTAGATACAGCTCAGTATACAGTATCACACAGGATAGGATTAGATACACGGCTCAGTATACAGTATCACACTGGATAGGATTAGATACACGGCTCAGTATACAGTATCACACAGGATAGGATTAGATACACGGCTCAGTATACAGTATCACACAGGATAGGATTAGTGTCACGGAGCAAAGGTATACGTCTTCCTCCGGATGGTCTTTTGAATCAACACGGACGCAAGAGGTCGGGAGACAACAGCAATTTATTGTAATCCACAAAGTTAGTAGCCGGTGGCGGTCACATCAACCGTAATAACAATAAGTCCACAGAAGTCACAATCCAATGATAACTTTGGTTCCTTGGTCCTGTAACTAAGTCCTGGCTCTCTGCAGAGCTGTGCACAGGCCGGCTAACTCATACTAACTCTAGCTACAACTATATACTAAACTGTTACACCTATATCTGTGGGTGGGAAGGGCTGAGTCACAGATCCTTCCCCCCTCACCTATACCAAGGAGAGCAGACTCCCTGTCTACTATGGACAATGCACCGTCCAACATCTTCTTGGAGACACTGATCAGATTATCTCCACCCATTGTCCTCACTGGTCCTCACTAGTTAGAGGGATTTGCATACAATGTGCTAACACACTAGACCCCAATCAGCCAACTACACATTGATGTATACAACAGGTTAGAGAATACATTCCACATGAAATATATATTACACATTGCCTATAGTATAGACTCTAACCATCCCGTGACAACCCCTCCCCCTCTCAAAACATGTGCATGACACAATTGGCCTACACAGGTAAATTGGGGAATGCACATCAGTCTCTATAGCTCATATGTCCTCCTGCCGGGATAACCCATCCGCGTTCTGGTGTTGGTTCCCTCGGCGGTACTGAATGGTAAAGTTGTAGGGTTGAAGGGCTGGCATCTGGCAGAAAATCCGGTGGATCCATGTTGGCTTCTCCCTGAGCTTGGCTACGGGTCACTGCTCCCACAAAGTGGCACTGTAGATTTCCAACATCGTTGCCTAACAGAACATCGGCCGGCAGCCCGCTCATCACACCAATTGTGCATCGTTTTGGTCCATAACCATAGTCGAGTTCCACGGTAGCTTTAGGAATACGTCTCCGAGTACCTCCTGCCAACTTGATAGAAATGCCAGGGCCCTCCTCTAGGGCCTCGGGTCGCACAACTCGGGGGTCTGCTACCGTTAGGAAAGCTCCCGAGTCCCGGAATCCAACAACTGTTCGGCCATCCAGTAGGACCTCCTGCAAGTGCTTCCTCTGAAGGTTTGCGGGATGTGTGGCGGAAGGCTGAATCCCATAGACCCCTGGAGGTGGAACAGATGTGTCATTCATGGAGTCATCTGGAAATGGGGCCAAACTTTCTGTCCTAGGAGTGGTTCCCAGGTAGTGAATAGGCCGGGATGCCACGGTGGCCCGTGCCCCCATGTTAACAGGGCAACTAGCTTGCAAATGTCCAGGCCGCCCGCACCCAAAACATCTGCGCTCTAGCATTCTTCCAGTAGGTCGTTGTCTAGGGACAGGGTTGTTCATAGCTGGAGGCCGATGGGCTGGGGCAAGGGTAGAGGGGAAATTGTAATCCTGAGGCCGGGCACGAAAGGTGGGTGGCTGGCTGAAGGGTGTCTGGCGGACTGTGGTAGTTTTCCGCTCCTCTGCAAACAACCTCTTCCACTGCGGCTTGATGGTCAGGCCCTCATCTGCAAGAGAAGCAGCTTGCTCAACTGTGGCTGGGTTCCGTTCCAGCACCCACTCACGGATCTCAGCGGGGCACTGGGAAAAGAACTGTTCCTTAAGTATGACTTGGAGGATCTTATCGACTGTGACAGCCTCCTCTCCTTCTAGCCAGCGCTTGCATGCTTGCTTCAACTTGTGGGCGAACATGTGGAAGGAGCTTCCCCCATTGTAAGACAAAGAGCGGAACTGAACTCGGTAGGATTCTGGAGTGACTGCATAATACTTCTGCACCGCTCTTTTAATGGCCTCATAGTCCCGCTGATCACTAGGGTCCATGGCTCTGAGAGCTTCCGCAGCCCCATCTCGTAGGTGCCCCACCAGATACCGGACCCAATCCTTCTCTGGGACTTCCATCAGGTGGCACTGGTGTTCGAAGTCCTGAAAATATCCATCAACATCCCCAGCCGCTTCATCAAAGGTCTTGAAGTGTTTATGGGAGACATATGGTGGTTCTCTCACTGTTGGGCTGGGGGTCGACGTTTGATTATAATTCCGCGTAGTTATCTCAGCCATTCGCATTTCATGCGCCATTCTTTCCTTTTCATGCGCCATTCTCTGTTCCTCCTTCTCCGTTTCCTGAGCCCTCTGTAATGCTCTACTCCTTTGCTCTGCAGTTGCTCCTAGCCCCAGCACTGCCAATTCCTCCTCATACAAAACAACCCATCTGCTCTTTTGGGTCTGTACCTGCCACTCCCGTATCTCTCCAGTCTCCTGGGGGCAGCCCTCCTCATGGTCGCTTTGCAGGGTCATCTCCTCCAGTGCCTCGATCAGTTGCTCTTTCGTTCTTCCCTGGTAACTCAGGTTTAGTTCCCGGGCCCTTACTTGTAGACTTGCCATAGTCCAGTTCCTGTATTCTGAGGTTGTGGCTCCATTAATCGCTGGGCTGCTGTAGTCCATCTCGCTGTCCGCTGTTGATCCCACCACTGCCAACCAGTTGTCACGGAGCAAAGGTATACGTCTTCCTCCGGATGGTCTTTTGAATCAACACGGACGCAAGAGGTCGGGAGACAACAGCAATTTATTGTAATCCACAAAGTTAGTAGCCGGTGGCGGTCACATCAACCGTAATAACAATAAGTCCACAGAAGTCACAATCCAATGATAACTTTGGTTCCTTGGTCCTGTAACTAAGTCCTGGCTCTCTGCAGAGCTGTGCACAGGCCGGCTAACACATACTAACTGCTAGCTATATACTATATACTAAGACTGTTACTTCCTCTATCTGTGGGTGGGAAGGGCTGAGTCACAGATCCTTCCCCCCTCACCTATACCAAGGAGAGCAGACTCCCTGTCTACTATGGACAATGCACCATCCAACATCTTCTTGGAGACACTGATCAGATTATCTCCACCCATTGTCCTCACTGGTCCTCACTAGTTAGAGGGATTTGCATACAATGTGCTAACACACTAGACCCTAATCAGCCAACTACACATTGATGTATATAACAGGTTAGAGAATACATTCCACATGAAATATATATTACACATGGCCTATAGTATAGACTCTAACCATCCCGTGACAATTAGATACAGCTCAGTATACAGTATCACACAGGATAGGATTAGATACAGCTCAGTATACAGTATCACACAGGATAGGATTAGATACACAGCTCAGTATACAGTATCACACAGGATAGGATTAGATACACGGCTCAGTATACAGTATCACACAGGATAGGATTAGATACAGCTCAGTATACAGTATCACACAGGATAGGATTAGATACAGCTCAGTATACAGTATCACACAGGATAGGATTAGATACACAGCTCAGTATACAGTATCACACAGGATAGGATTAGATACACAGCTCAGTATACAGTATCACACAGGATAGGATTAGCTACACAGCTGAGTATACAGTATCACACAGGATAGGATTAGATACACAGCTCAGTATACAGTATCACACAGGATAGGATTAGATACACAGCTCAGTATACAGTATCACACAGGATAGGATTAGATACACAGCTCAGTATACAGTATCACACAGGATAGGATTAGATACACAGCTCAGTATACAGTATCACACAGGATAGGATTAGATACAGCTCAGTATACAGTATCACACAGGATAGGATTAGATACACGGCTCAGAATACAGTATCACACAGGATAGGATTAGATACACAGCTCAGTATACAGTATCACACAGGATAGGATTAGATACACGGCTCAGTATACAGTATCACACAGGATAGGATTAGATACACAGCTCAGTATACAGTATCACACAGGATAGGATTAGATACACAGCTCAGTATACAGTATCACACAGGATAGGATTAGATACACAGCTCAGTATACAGTATCACACAGGATAGGATTAGATACACAGCTCAGTATGCAGTATCACACGGGATAGGATTAGATACACAGCTCAGTATACAGTATCACACAGGATAGGATTAGATACACGGCTCAGTATACAGTATCACACAGGATAGGATTAGATACACAGCTCAGTATACAGTATCACACAGGATAGGATTAGATACACAGCTCAGTATACAGTATCACACAGGATAGGATTAGATACAGCTCAGTATACAGTATCACACAGGATAGGATTAGATACACAGCTCAGTATACAGTATCACACAGGATAGGATTAGATACAGCTCAGTATACAGTATCACACAGGATAGGATTAGATACACAGCTCAGTATACAGTATCACACAGGATAGGATTAGATACACGGCTCAGTATACAGTATCACACAGGATAGGATTAGATACACGGCTCAGTATACAGTATCACACAGGATAGGATTAGATACAGCTCAGTATACAGTATCACACAGGATAGGATTAGATACACAGCTCAGTATACAGTATCATACAGGAGAGGATTAGATACACAACTCAGTATACAGTATCACACAGGATAGGATTAGATACACAGCTCAGTATACAGTATCACACGGGATAGGATTAGATACACAGCTCAGTATACAGTATCACACGGGATAGGATTAGATACACAGCTCAGTATACAGTATCACACGGGATAGGATTAGATACACAGCTCAGTATACAGTATCACACAGGATAGGATTAGATACACAGCTCAGTATACAGTATCACACAGGATAGGATTAGATACACAGCTCAGTATACAGTATCACACAGGATAGGATTAGATACACAGCTCAGTATACAGTATCACACAGGATAGGATTAGATACACAGCTCAGTATACAGTATCACACGGGATAGGATTAGATACACAGCTCAGTATACAGTATCACACAGGATAGGATTAGATACACGGCTCAGTATACAGTATCACACAGGATAGGATTAGATACAGCTCAGTATATAGTATCACACAGGATAGGATTAGATACAGCTCAGTATATAGTATCACACAGGATAGGATTAGATACACAGCTCAGTATACAGTATCACACAGGATAGGATTAGATACACAGCTCAGTATCACACAGGATAGGATTAGATACAGCTCAGTATACAGTATCACACAGGATAGGATTAGATACAGCTCAGTATACAGTATCACACAGGATAGGATTAGATACACAACTCAGTATACAGTATCACACAGGATAGGATTAGATACACAGCTCAGTATCACACAGGATAGGATTAGATACACAGCTCAGTATACAGTATCACACAGGATAGGATTAGATACACAGCTCAGTATACAGTATCACACAGGATAGGATTAGATACACAGCTCAGTATACAGTATCACACAGGATAGGATTATATACAGCTCAGTATACAGTATCACACAGGATAGGATTAGATACACCGCTCAGTATACAGTATCACACAGGATAGGATTAGATACAGCTCAGTATACAGTATCACACAGGATAGGATTAGATACACAGCTCAGTATACAGTATCACACAGGATAGGATTAGATACACGGCTCAGTATACAGTATCACACAGGATAGGATTAGATACAGCTCAGTATACAGTATCACACAGGATAGGATTAGATACACAGCTCAGTATACAGTATCACACAGGATACGATTAGATACACGGCTCAGTATACAGTATCACACAGGATAGGATTAGATACACAGCTCAGTATACAGTATCACACGGGATAGGATTAGATACACAGCTCAGTATACAGTATCACACAGGATAGGATTAGATACACAGCTCAGTATACAGTATCACACAGGATAGGATTAGATACAGCTCAGTATACAGTATCACACAAGATAGGATTAGATACACGGCTCAGTATACAGTATCACACAGGATAGGATTAGATACAGCTCAGTATACAGTATCACACAGGATAGGATTAGATACACCGCTCAGTATACAGTATCACACAGGATAGGATTAGATACACAGCTCAGTATACAGTATCACACAGGATAGGATTAGATACAGCTCAGTATACAGTATCACACAGGATAGGATTAGATACACGGCTCAGTATACAGTATCACACAGGATAGGATTAGATACACAGCTCAGTATACAGTATCACACAGGATAGGATTAGATACAGCTCAGTATACAGTATCACACAGGATAGGATTAGATACAAAGCTCAGTATACAGTATCACACAGGATAGGATTAGATACACAGCTCAGTATACAGTATCACACAGGATAGGATTAGATACACAGCTCAGTATACAGTATCACACAGGATAGGATTAGATACACAGCTCAGTATACAGTATCACACAGGATAAGATTAGATACACTGCTCAGTATACAGTATCACACAGGATAGGATTAGATACAAAGCTCAGTATACAGTATCACACAGGATAGGATTAGATACACGGCTCAGTATACAGTATCACACAGGATAGGATTAGATACAAAGCTCAGTATACAGTATCACACAGGATAGGATTAGATACACAGCTCAGTATACAGTATCACACAGGATAGGATTAGATACACGGCTCAGTATACAGTATGACACATAACAGGCTTAGATACACCCGCAGAGCTTGGTGCCTCTCGTGTATCTGATCTAATATCTGTTGCTGTCATTTCAGGCTCCTCCAGGCTCTGCTATATCTGCACTATGGCCATCAATGATGGGCCCTGTCTGAAAGTGGCCAACTGCACCGGAGGAACCCCCTACTGTGGAACGTCCAGAGGTAAGAGCCCCCCCAATATACTGTAAGAGGAGGGGAGAGCTGGGACACTGAATGTGGGCTAGTATTCCCTGTGTGCAGCCACATGAGGACACCTGACAACTACTATCCTGACAACGACTAACTCAACAACCCAGTCAATTAAACTGCTGTTCAGCACCCATGTGGCGGTAATACACTGTCAGTGCGGATACGTCTCGTGATATTTGATGATTTTCTTGTCCGCCGCTCACCTCTCCCGTTTCTTTCCTCTCTCGCAGTCAATGGCCTCGCCATGACGTACATGAACAAGTTCTGCTCCGCCGCCTGCATTAATGCCTCCCAGAATTTCACCATAATCTCAGCCACAGAAACCTGCTGCACCACCGACCTGTGCAACAATGACAAGCTGGGAGATGCCAACTCCATGTTTGCCGATAATGGCGGCAGCGGCCTGGCGGGCGGAGCTTTCCTGCTGGTCACCATCTGCGGTCTCCTGAGCGCCATCTTCACCATGTGAATGGGGATGTCCATATAAATATTGTACAATCTGATCCTATATAATCTCGTGGCCTGCTCCAAACTCCGCCATACTGCACCAGGGGACGGGTGAGGCAGGAGGGGCACAATACCTCACCATTATATCTGTACCCTGCCCATACATCGGGTATATACTGTATATAACCACATACAGCACATCAGGGGAGGGGCTTATGGAGACATGGAAGGGTTGCACTATGTATGTTATGTATGAGTGAGATCTATGGAACTGTCACTTTAATAAATTATAGAAAACAGAATGTCATTGTCAACATTTACTGGGCTGGGACTTGAGCGCCATCACTTTTTTGCTTGTACTGTTTGATTTTTCTCTCTCGCCCCCACCATTCCTGAGCAATCCATGCTGGTAGTTATAGTACCTCATATACAAGCTGGACTCTCTAATGTCAAGTGGGTGGCGTCAGGCAGAAGCGGACAGGTGGCGCGACTCGGAGCACTAATCAGATGTCACACCCCAAGTTTGCTTGTGCCTGACTCCACCCACTTGACATTAGTGAATCTAGTTAGCAGATCAGACACCAAACCTAAGTGCACGTCATACTCACATATCACACACTTATCAATGCAAGAATAAAAAAAAAAAATCCATAAAAAATATGAGTTATTTCCGCCTCTCTACTGTCCAGGAAAAACAGAATAAAAAGTGACCCAAAAGTTGTGTTCATTCCAAAATAGTGTTAATAAAAACTACAGGTTGTCCTACAAAATACAGGCCCTTACATAGTGGCATGGACAGAAAGATAAAGAGATGGGAGAATATCATAGAAAAACAAAAATGTAACTATGCAAAAGTATTAGGCCTACAAAGAAACCCACAGTACATTGTGAATTAGGGATCTCCTTAAGAAAAGCTACAATTTACAGGCTGGTTCCGACACCAGGTCACATGGTCAGGAGCCTCCTTACCCTGTTACATCACATATATACACGTCTCGGTCTGTGTTATACCCGGGGCTGGCCTATATACATGTTTCGGTCTGTGATGTACCTAGGGGTTGGCCTATATACACGTCTCGGTCTGTGTTGTAGCCGGGGGTTGGCCTATATACACGTCTCGGTCTGTGTTGTAGCCGGGGGCTGGGCTATATACACGTCTCGGTCTGTGTTGTACCTGGGGGATGGCCTATATACATGTCTCAGTCTGTGTTGTAGCCGGGGATGGCCTATATACACGTCTCGGTCTGTGTTGTAGCCGGGGGCTGGCCTATATACACGTTTCAGTCTGTGTTGTAGCCGGGGCTGGCCTATATACATGTCTCAGTCTGTGTTGTAGCCGGGGGTTGGCCTATATACACGTCTCGGTCTGTGTTGTACCTGGAGGATGGCCTATATACACGTCTCGGTCTGTGTTATACCTGGGGCTGGCCTATATACATGTTTCGGTCTGTGATGTACCTGGGGGTTGGCCTATATACACGTCTCGGTCTGTGTTGTAGCCGGGGCTGGTCTATATACACGTCTCGGTCTGTGTTGTAGCCGGGGGTTGGCCTATATACACGTGTCGGTCTGTGTTGTACCTGGGGGATGGCCTATATACACGTCTCGGTCTGTGTTGTAGCCGGGGGTTGGCCTATATACACGTCTCGGTCTGTGTTGTACCTGGGGGCTGGCCTATATACACGTCTCGGTCTGTGCTGTAGCCGGGGCTGGCCTATATACACGTCTCGGTCTGTGTTATACCCGGGGGCTGGCCTATATACATGTCTCAGTCTGTGTTGTAGCCGGGGGTTGGCCTATATACACGTCTCAGTCTGTGTTGTACCTGGGGCTGGCCTATATACACGTCTCGGTCTGTGTTGTACCTGGGGGATGGCCTATATACACGTCTCGGTCTGTGTTGTAGCCGGGGGTTGGCCTATATACACGTCTCGGTCTGTGTTGTACCTGGGGGCTGGCCTATATACACGTCTCGGTCTGTGCTGTAGCCGGGGCTGGCCTATATACATGTCTCGGTCTGTGTTGTATCTGGGGGTTGGCCTATATACATGTCTCGGTCTGTGTTGTACCTGGGGCTGGCCTATATACATGTCTCAGTCTGTGTTGTAGCCGGGGGTTGGCCTATATACACGTCTCGGTCTGTGTTGTACCTGGGGGATGGCCTATATACATGTCTCGGTCTGTGTTGTAGCCGGGGCTGGTCTATATACACGTCTCAGTCTGTGTTGTAGCCGGGGGCTGGGCTATATACATGTCTCGGTCTGTGTTGTAGCCGGGGGCTGGCCTATATACATGTCTCAGTCTGTGTTGTAGCCGGGGGATGGCCTATATACACGTCTCGGTCTGTGTTGTACCTTGGGGATGGCCTATATACACGTCTCGGTCTGTGTTGTAGCCGGGGGTTGGCCTATATACACGTCTCGGTCTGTGTTGTACCTGGGGGCTGGCCTATATACACGTCTCGGTCTGTGCTGTAGCCAGGGCTGGCCTATATACACGTCTCGGTCTGTGTTATACCCGGGGGCTGGCCTATATACATGTCTCAGTCTGTGTTGTAGCCGGGGGTTGGCCTATATACACGTCTCAGTCTGTGTTGTACCTGGGGCTGGCCTATATACACGTCTCGGTCTGTGTTGTACCTGGGGGATGGCCTATATACACGTCTCGGTCTGTGTTGTACCTGGGGGATGGCCTATATACATGTCTCGGTCTGTGTTGTAGCCGAGGCTGGTCTATATACACGTCTCAGTCTGTGTTGTAGCCGGGGGCTGGGCTATATACATGTCTCGGTCTGTGTTGTAGCCGGGGGCTGGCCTATATACATGTCTCAGTCTGTGTTGTAGCCGGGGCTGGCCTATATACATGTCTCGGTCTGTGTTGTAGCCAGGGCTGGCCTATATACATGTCTCAGTCTGTGTTGTAGCCGGGGCTGGCCTATATACACGTCTCGGTCTGTGTTGTACCCGGGGGCTGGCCTATATACATGTCTCGGTCTGTGTTGTACAGAGGGCTGGCCTATATACACGTCTCGGTCTGTGTTGTAGCCGGGGGTTGGCCTATATACATGTCTCGGTCTGTGCTGTAGCCGGGGGTTGGCCTATATACACGTCTCGGTCTGTGTTGTACCCGGGGCTGGCCTATATACATGTCTCGGTCTGTGTTATACCCGGGGCTGGCCTATATACATGTCTCGGTCTGTGTTGTACCCGGGGCTGACCTATATACATGTCTCGGTCTGTGTTGTACCTGGGGCTGGCCTATATACATGTCTCGGTCTGTGTTGTACCTGGGGTTGGCCTATTTACACGTCTCGGTCTGTGTTGTAGCCGGGGGTTGGCCTATATACACGTCTCGGTCTGTGTTGTACAGGGGGCTGGCCTATATACACGTCTCGGTCTGTGTTGTACCCGGGGGCTGGCCTATATACACGTCTCGGTCTGTGTTGTACAGGGGGCTGGCCTATATACACGTCTCAGGCTGTGTTGTACAGGGGGCTGGCCTATATACACGTCTCGGTCTGTGTTGTAGCCGGGGCTGGCCTATATACATGTCTCGGTCTGTGTTGTACAGGGGGCTGGCCTATATACATGTCTCGGTCTGTGTTGTACCTGGGGCTGGCCTATATACATGTCTCGGTCTGTGTTGTACCTGGGGTTGGCCTATATACACGTCTCGGTCTGTGTTGTAGCCGGGGGCTGGCCTATATACACGTCTCGGTCTGTGTTGTACCTGGGGGCTGGCCTATATACACGTCTCGGTCTGTGTTGTACCTGGGGGCTGGCCTATATACACGTCTCGGTCTGTGTTGTACCTGGGGCTGGCCTATATACACGTCTCGGTCTGTGTTATACCCGGGGGCTGGCCTATATACATGTCTCGGTCTGTGTTGTAGCCGGGGGCTGGCCTATATACACGTCTCGGTCTGTGTTGTAGCCGGGGGCAGGCCTATATACATGTCTCAGTCTGTGTTGTACCTGGGGGTTGGCCTATATACACGTCTCGGTCTGTGTTGTAGCCGGGGCTGGCCTATATACACGTCTCGGTCTGTGATGTAGCCGGGGGCTGGCCTATATACACGTCTCGGTCTGTGTTGTACCAGGGGGCAGGCCTATATACATGTCTCGGTCTGTGTTGTACCTGGGGGCTGGCCTATATACACGTCTCGGTCTGTGTTGTACCTGGGGGATGGCCTATATACATGTCTCGGTCTGTGTTGTAGCCGGGGACTGGCCTATATACACGTCTCGGTCTGTGTTGTACCTGGGGGCTGGCCTATATACACGTCTCGGTCTGTGTTGTACCTGGGGGCTGGCCTATATACACGTCTCGGTCTGTGTTGTACCTGGGGGCTGGCCTATATACACGTCTCGGTCTGTGTTGTACCTGGGGGCTGGCCTATATACACGTCTCGGTCTGTGTTGTATCTGGGGGTTGGCCTATATAAACGTCTCGGTCTGTGTTATACCCGGGGCTGGCCTATATACATGTCTCGGTCTGTGTTGTAGCCGGGGGCTGGCCTATATACATGTCTCGGTCTGTGTTGTACCCGGGGGCTGGCCTATATACACGTCTCGGTCTGTGTTGTAGTTGGGGCTGGCCTATATACACGTCTCGGTCTGTGTTGTAGCCGGGGGTTGGCCTATATACACGTCTCGGTCTGTGTTGTAGCCGGGGGTTGGCCTATATACACGTCTCGGTCTGTGTTGTAGCCGGGGGCTGGCCTATATACATGTCTCAGTCTGTGTTGTAGCCGGGGGTTGGCCTATATACACGTCTCGGTCTGTGTTGTAGCCAGGGCTGGCCTATATACATGTCTCAGTCTGTGTTGTAGCCGGGGCTGGCCTATATACACGTCTCGGTCTGTGTTGTACCTGGGGTTGGCCTATATACACGTCTTGGTCTGTGTTGTAGCCGGGGGCTGGCCTATATACATGTCTGGGTCTGTGTTGTAGCCGGGGGCTGGCCTATATACATGTCTCGGTCTGTGTTGTACCCGGGGGCTGGCCTATATACACGTCTCGGTCTGTGTTGTACCTGGGGGCTGGCCTATATACACGTCTCTGTCTGTGTTGTACCTGGGGGATGGCCTATATACACGTCTCGGTCTGTGTTGTACCTGGGGGCTGGCCTATATACACGTCTCGGTCTGTGTTGTACCTGGGGGATGGCCTATATACATGTCTCGGTCTGTGTTGTAGCCGGGGCTGGTCTATATACACGTCTCAGTCTGTGTTGTAGCCGGGGCTAGCCTATATACATGTCTCAGTCTGTGTTGTAGCCGGGGCTGGCCTATATACATGTCTCGGTCTGTGTTGTAGCCGGGGCTGGCCTATATACACGTCTCGGTCTGTGTTGTACCCGGGGGCTGGCCTATATACATGTCTCGGTCTGTGTTGTACAGAGGGCTGGCCTATATACACGTCTCGGTCTGTGTTGTAGCCGGGGGTTGGCCTATATACATGTCTCGGTCTGTGTTGTAGCCGGGGGTTGGCCTATATACACGTCTCGGTCTGTGTTGTACCCGGGGCTGGCCTATATACATGTCTCGGTTTGTGTTATACCCGGGGCTGGCCTATATAAATGTCTCGGTCTGTGTTGTACCCGGGGCTGACCTATATACATGTCTCGGTCTGTGTTGTACCTGGGGCTGGCCTATATACATGTCTCGGTCTGTGTTGTACCTGGGGTTGGCCTATTTACACGTCTCGGTCTGAGTTGTAGCCAGGGGTTGGCCTATATACACGTCTCGGTCTGTGTTGTACAGGGGGCTGGCCTATATACACGTCTCGGTCTGTGTTGTACCTGGGGGCTGGCCTATATACACGTCTCGGTCTGTGTTGTACAGGGGGCTGGCCTATATACACGTCTCGGTCTGTGTTGTAGCCGGGGCTGGCCTATATACATGTCTCGGTCTGTGTTGTACAGGGGGCTGGCCTATATACACGTCTCGGTCTGTGTTGTACCTGGGGCTGGCCTATATACATGTCTCGGTCTGTGTTATACCCGGGGCTGGCCTATATACATGTCTCGGTCTGTGTTGTACCCGGGGCTGGCCTATATACATGTCTCGGTCTGTGTTGTACCTGGGGCTGGCCTATATACATGTCTCGGTCTGTGTTGTACCTGGGGTTGGCCTATATACACGTCTCAGTCTGTGTTGTAGCCGGGGGCTGGCCTATATACACGTCTCGGTGTGTGTTGTAGCCGGGGGCTGGCCTATATACACGTCTCGGTCTGTGTTGTACCTGGGGGCTGGCCTATATACACGTCTCGGTCTGTGTTGTACCTGGGGGCTGGGCTATATACACGTCTCGGTCTGTGTTATACCCGGGGGCTGGCCTATATACATGTCTCGGTCTGTGTTGTAGCCGGGGGCTGGCCTATATACACGTCTCGGTCTGTGTTGTAGCCGGGGAAGGCCTATATACACGTCTCGGTCTGTGTTGTACCAGGGGGCAGGCCTATATACATGTCTCGGTCTGTGTTGTACCTGGGGGCTGGCCTATATATATGTCTCGGTCTGTGTTGTACCTGGGGGCTGGCCTATATACACGTCTCGGTCTGTGTTGTACCTGGGGGATGGCCTATATACATGTCTCGGTCTGTGTTGTAGCCGGGGACTGGCCTATATACACGTCTCGGTCTGTGTCGTACCTGGGGGCTGGCCTATATACACGTCTCGGTCTGTGTTGTACCTGGGGGATGGCCTATATACATGTCTCGGTCTGTGTTGTAGCCGGGGGCTGGCCTATATACATGTCTCGGTCTGTGTTGTACCCGGGGGCTGGCCTATATACACGTCTCGGTCTGTGTTGTAGTTGGGGCTGGCCTATATACACATCTCGGTCTGTGTTGTAGCCGGGGGCTGGCCTATATACACGTCTCGGTCTGTGTTGTAGCCGGGGGTTGGCCTATATACACGTCTCGGTCTGTGTTGTAGCCGGGGGCTGGCCTATATACATGTCTCAGTCTGTGTTGTAGCCGGGGGTTGGCCTATGTACACGTCTCGGTCTGTGTTGTAGCCAGGGCTGGCCTATATACATGTCTCAGTCTGTGTTGTAGCCGGGGCTGGCCTATATACACGTCTTGTTCTGTGTTGTACCTGGGGTTGGCCTATATACACGTCTCGGTCTGTGTTGTAGCCGGGGGTTGGCCTATATACACGTCTCGGTCTGTGTTGTACCTGGGGGCTGGCCTATATACACGTCTCGGTCTGTGCTGTAGCCGGGGCTGGCCTATATACACGTCTCGGTCTGTGTTATACCCGGGGGCTGGCCTATATACACATCTCGGTCTGTGTTGTACCTGGGGGATGGCCTATATACACGTCTCGGTCTGTGTTGTACCTGGGGGATGGCCTATATACACGACTCAGTCTGTGTTGTAGCCGGTGCTGGCCTATATACATGTCTCAGTCTGTGTTGTAGCCGGGGCTGGCCTATATACACGTCTCAGTCTGTGTTGTAGCCGGGGCTGGCCTATATACACGTCTCGGTCTGTGTTGTACAGGGGGCTGGCCTATATACACGTCTCGGTCTGTGTGGTAGCCGGTGGTTGGCCTATATACATGTCTCGGTCTGTGTTGTAGCCGGGGGTTGGCCTATATAGCCGTCTCGGTCTGTGTTGTACCTGGGGCTGGCCTATATACATGTCTCAGTCTGTGTTATACCCGGGGCTGGCCTATATACATGTCTCAGTCTGTGTTGTACCCGGGGCTGGCCTATATACATGTCTCGGTCTGTGTTGTACCTGGGGTTGGCCTATTTACACGTCTCGGTCTGTGTTGTAGCCGGGGGCTGGCCTATATACACGTCTCGGTCTGTGTTGTAGCCGGGGGTTGGCCTATATACACGTCTCGGTCTGTGTTGTATCTGGGGGCTGGCCTATATACACGTCTCGGTCTGTGTTGTAGCCGGGGCTGGCCTATATACACGTCTCGGTCTGTGTTGCACAGGGGGCTGGCCTATATACACGTCTCGGTCTGTGTTGTAGCCGGGGCTGGCCTATATACATGTCTCGGTCTGTGTTGTACAAGGGGCTGGCCTATATACACGTCTCGGTCTGTGTTGTACCTGGGGCTGGCCTATATACATGTCTCGGTCTGTGTTATACCCGGGGCAGGCCAATATACATGTCTCGGTCTGTGTTGTGCCCGGGGCTGGCCTATATACATGTCTCGGTCTGTGTTGTACCTGGGGCTGGCCTATATACATGTCTCGGTCTGTGTTGTACCTGGGGTTGTCCTATATACACGTCTCGGTGTGTGTTGTAGCCGGGGGCTGGCCTATATACACGTCTCGGTCTGTGTTGTAGCCGGGGGCTGGCCTATATACACGTCTCGGTCTGTGTTGTAGCCGGGGGCTGGTCTATATACATGTATCGGTCTGTGTCGTACCCGGGGGCTGGCCTATATACATGTCTCGGTCTGTGTTGTACCTGGGGGCTGGCCTATATACACGTCTCGGTCTGTGTTGTACCTGGGGGATGGCCTATATACATGTCTCGGTCTGTGTTGTAGCCGGGGACTGGCCTATATACACGTCTCGGTCTGTGTCGTACCTGGGGGCTGGCCTATATACACGTCTCGGTCTGTGTTGTACCTGGGGGATGGCCTATATACATGTCTCGGTCTGTGTTGTAGCCGGGGGCTGGCCTATATACATGTCTCGGTCTGTGTTGTACCCGGGGGCTGGCCTATATACATGTCTCGGTCTGTGTTGTAGTTGGGGGCTGCCCTATATACACGTCTCGGTCTGTGTTGTAGTTGGGGGCTGGCCTATATACACGTCTCGGTCTGTGTTGTAGCCGGGGGTTGGCCTATATACACGTCTCGGTCTGTGTTGTAGCCGGGGGCTGGCCTATATACATGTCTCCGTCTGTGTTGTAGCCGGGGGTTGGCCTATATACATGTCTCAGTCTGTATTGTACAGGGGGCTGGCCTATATACATGTCTCGGTCTGTGTTGTAGCCGGGGGTTGGCCTATATACACGTCTCGTCTGTGTTGTAGTTGGGGCTGGCCTATATACACGTCTCGGTGTGTGTTGTAGCCGGGGGCTGGCCTATATACACGTCTCGGTCTGTGTTGTACCTGGGGGCTGGCCTATATACATGTCTCGGTCTGTGTTGTAGCCGGGGCTGGCCCATATACACGTCTCAGTCTGTGTTATACCCGGGGGCTGGCCTATATACACGTCTCGGTCTGTGTTGTACCTGGGGCTGCCCTATATACACATCTCGGTCTGTGTTGTAGCCGGGGGCTGGCCTATATACACGTCTCGGTCTGTGTTGTACCTGGGGCTGGCCTATATACACGTCTCGGTCTGTGTTGTAGCCGGGGCTGGCCTATATACATGTCTCGGTCTGTGTTGTACCTGGGGGCTGGCCTATATACATGTCTCGGTCTGTGTTGTACCTGGGGCTGGCCTATTTACACATCTCGGTCTATGTTGTACCTGGGGGATGGCCTATATACACATCTCGGTCTGTGTTGTAGCCGGGGGCTGGGCTATATACACGTCTCGGTCTGTGTTGTAGCCGGGGGCTGGGCTATATACACGTCTCGGTCTGTGTTGTACCTGGGGGCTGGCCTATATACATGTCTCGGTCTGTGTTGTAGCCAGGGCTGGCCTATATACATGTCTCGGTCTGTGTTGTACCTGGGGGCTGGCCTATATACATGTCTCGGTCTGTGTTGTAGCCGGGGCTGGCCTATGTACATGTCTCTTTCTGTGTTGTAGCCGGGGGTTGGCCTATATACACGTCTCGGTCTGTATTGTAGCCGGGGGTTGGCCTATATACACGTCTCGGTCTGTGTTGTATCTGGGGGCTGGCCTATATACATGTCTCGGTCTGTGTTGTAGCCGGGGGTTGGCCTATATACACGTCTCGGTCTGTGTTGTAGCCGGGGGTTGGCCTATATACATGTCTCTGTCTGTGTTGTAGCCGGGGGTTGGCCTATATACACGTCTCGGTCTGTGTTGTAGCCGGGGGTTGGCCTATATACATGTCTCTGTCTGTGTTATACCCGGGGGCTGGCCTATATACACGTCTCGGTCTGTGATGTTGCCAGGGGCTGGCCTATATACACGTCTCGGTCTGTGTCGTACCTGGGGGCTGGCCCATATACACGTCTCGGTCTGTGTTGTACCTGGGGGATGGCCTATATACATGTCTCGGTCTGTGTTGTAGCCGGGGGCTGGCCTATATACACGTCTCAGTCTGTGTTGTACCTGGGGGGCTGGCCTATATACATGTCTCGGTCTGTGTTGTACCTGGGGTTGGCCTATATACATGTCTCGGTCTGTGTTGTAGCCAAGGTCTGGCCTATATACACGTCTCGGTCTGTGTTGTAGCCGGGGGCTGGCCTATATTCACATCTCGGTCTGTGTCGTACCTGGGGGCTGGCCCATATACACGTCTCGGTCTGTGTTGTACCTGGGGGATGGCCTATATACACGTCTGGGTCTGTGTTGTAGCCGGGGGCTGGCCTATATACACGTCTCGGTCTGTGTCGTACCTGGGGCTGGCCTATATACACGTCTCGGTCTGTGTTGTACCTGGAGGATGGCCTATATACATGTCTCGGTCTGTGTTGTAGCCAGGGGCTGGCCTATATACATGTCTCGGTCTGTGTTGTACCCGTGGGCTGGCCTATATACACGTCTCGGTCTGTGTTGTAGTTGGGGCTGGTCTATATACACGTCTCGGTCTGTGTTGTAGCCGGGGGCTGGCCTATATACATGTCTCGGTCTGTGTTGTAGCCGGGGGCTGGCCTATATACATGTCTCGGTCTGTGTTGTACTCGGGGGCTGGCCTATATACACGTCTCGGTCTGTGTTGTAGTTGGGGCTGGCCTATATACACGTCTCGGTCTGTGTTGTAGCCGGGGGCTGGCCTATATACATGTCTCAGTCTGTGTTGTAGCCGGGGGCTGGCCTATATACATGTCTCGGTCTGTGTTGTAGCCGGGGGCTGGCCTATATACATGTCTCGGTCTGTGTTGTACCCGGGGGCTGGCCTATATACACGTCTCGGTTTGTGTTGTAGTTGGGGCTGGCCTATATACACGTCTCGGTCTGTGTTGTAGCCAGGGCTGGCCTATATACATGTCTCGGTCTGTGTTGTAGCCGGGGGCTGGCCTATATACACGTCTCGGTCTGTGTTGTACCTGGGGCTGGCCTATATACACGTCTCGGTCTGTGTTGTACCTGGGGCTGGCCTATATATACGTCTCGGTCTGTGTTGTAGCCGGGGGTTGGCCTATATACACATCTCGGTCTATGTTGTACCTGGGGGATGGCCTATATACACATCTCGGTCTGTGTTGTAGCCGGGGGCTGGCCTATATACACGTCTCGGTCTGTGTTGTACCCGGGGGCTGGCCTATATACACGTCTCGGTCTGTGTTGTAGTTGGGGCTGGCCTATATACACGTCTCAGTCTGTGTTGTACCTGGGGGGCTGGGCTATATACACGTCTCGGTCTGTGTTGTAGTTGGGGCTGGCCTATATACACGTCTCAGTCTGTGTTGTACCTGGGGGGCTGGGCTATATACATGTCTCGGTCTGTGTTGTAGCCGGGGGCTGGCCTATATACACGTCTCGGTCTGTGTTGTAGCCGGGGGTTAGCCTATTTACACATCTCGGTCTATGTTGTACCTGGGGGATGGCCTATATACACATCTCGGTCTGTGTTGTATCTGGGGGTTGGCCTATATACATGTCTCGGTCTGTGTTGTAGCCGGGGCTGGCCTATTTACATGTCTCGGTCTGTGTTGTAGCCGGGGGCTGGGCTATATACACGTCTCGGTCTGTGTTGTAGCCGGGGGCTGGGCTATATACACGTCTCGGTCGTGTTGTACCTGGGGGCTGGCCTATATACATGTCTCGGTCTGTGTTGTAGCCAGGGCTGGCCTATATACACGTCTCGGTCTGTGTTGTACCTGGGGGCTGGCCTATATACATGTCTCGGTCTGTGTTGTAGCCGGGGCTGGCCAATGTACATGTCTCGGTCTGTGTTGTAGCCGGGGGTTGGCCTATATACACGTCTCGGTCTGTATTGTAGCCGGGGGTTGGCCTATATACACGTCTCGGTCTGTGTTGTAGCCGGGGCTGGCCTATATACATGTCTCGGTCTGTGTTGTAGCCGGGGGCTGGCCTATATACACGTCTCGGTCTGTGTTGTATCTGGGGGCTGGCCTATATACACGTCTCGGTCTATGTTGTAGCCGGGGGTTAGCCTATTTACACATCTCGGTCTATGTTGTACCTGGGGGATGGCCTATATACACATCTCGGTCTGTGTTGTATCTGGGGGTTGGCCTATATACATGTCTCGGTCTGTGTTGTAGCCAGAGCTGGCCTATATACATGTCTCGGTCTGTGTTGTACCTGGGGGCTGGCCTATATACATGTCTCGGTCTGTGTTGTACCTGGGGCTGGCCTATTTACACATCTCGGTCTATGTTGTACCTGGGGGATGGCCTATATACACATCTCGGTCTGTGTTGTAGCCGGGGGCTGGGCTATATACACGTCTCGGTCTGTGTTGTAGCCGGGGGCTGGGCTATATACACGTCTCGGTCTGTGTTGTACCTGGGGGCTGGCCTATATACATGTCTCGGTCTGTGTTGTAGCCAGGGCTGGCCTATATACATGTCTCGGTCTGTGTTGTACCTGGGGGCTGGCCTATATACATGTCTCGGTCTGTGTTGTAGCCGGGGCTGGCCTATGTACATGTCTCTTTCTGTGTTGTAGCCGGGGGTTGGCCTATATACACGTCTCGGTCTGTATTGTAGCCGGGGGTTGGCCTATATACACGTCTCGGTCTGTGTTGTATCTGGGGGCTGGCCTATATACATGTCTCGGTCTGTGTTGTAGCCGGGGGTTGGCCTATATACACGTCTCGGTCTGTGTTGTAGTTGGGGCTGGCCTATATACACATCTCGGTCTGTGTTGTAGCCGGGGGCTGGCCTATATACACGTCTCGGTCTGTGTTGTAGCCGGGGGTTGGCCTATATACACGTCTCGGTCTGTGTTGTAGCCGGGGGCTGGCCTATATACATGTCTCAGTCTGTGTTGTAGCCGGGGGTTGGCCTATGTACACGTCTCGGTCTGTGTTGTAGCCAGGGCTGGCCTATATACATGTCTCAGTCTGTGTTGTAGCCGGGGCTGGCCTATATACACGTCTTGTTCTGTGTTGTACCTGGGGTTGGCCTATATACACGTCTCGGTCTGTGTTGTAGCCGGGGGTTGGCCTATATACACGTCTCGGTCTGTGTTGTACCTGGGGGCTGGCCTATATACACGTCTCGGTCTGTGCTGTAGCCGGGGCTGGCCTATATACACGTCTCGGTCTGTGTTATACCCGGGGGCTGGCCTATATACACATCTCGGTCTGTGTTGTACCTGGGGGATGGCCTATATACACGTCTCGGTCTGTGTTGTACCTGGGGGATGGCCTATATACACGACTCAGTCTGTGTTGTAGCCGGTGCTGGCCTATATACATGTCTCAGTCTGTGTTGTAGCCGGGGCTGGCCTATATACACGTCTCAGTCTGTGTTGTAGCCGGGGCTGGCCTATATACACGTCTCGGTCTGTGTTGTACAGGGGGCTGGCCTATATACACGTCTCGGTCTGTGTGGTAGCCGGTGGTTGGCCTATATACATGTCTCGGTCTGTGTTGTAGCCGGGGGTTGGCCTATATAGCCGTCTCGGTCTGTGTTGTACCTGGGGCTGGCCTATATACATGTCTCAGTCTGTGTTATACCCGGGGCTGGCCTATATACATGTCTCAGTCTGTGTTGTACCCGGGGCTGGCCTATATACATGTCTCGGTCTGTGTTGTACCTGGGGTTGGCCTATTTACACGTCTCGGTCTGTGTTGTAGCCGGGGGCTGGCCTATATACACGTCTCGGTCTGTGTTGTAGCCGGGGGTTGGCCTATATACACGTCTCGGTCTGTGTTGTATCTGGGGGCTGGCCTATATACACGTCTCGGTCTGTGTTGTAGCCGGGGCTGGCCTATATACACGTCTCGGTCTGTGTTGCACAGGGGGCTGGCCTATATACACGTCTCGGTCTGTGTTGTAGCCGGGGCTGGCCTATATACATGTCTCGGTCTGTGTTGTACAAGGGGCTGGCCTATATACACGTCTCGGTCTGTGTTGTACCTGGGGCTGGCCTATATACATGTCTCGGTCTGTGTTATACCCGGGGCAGGCCAATATACATGTCTCGGTCTGTGTTGTGCCCGGGGCTGGCCTATATACATGTCTCGGTCTGTGTTGTACCTGGGGCTGGCCTATATACATGTCTCGGTCTGTGTTGTACCTGGGGTTGTCCTATATACACGTCTCGGTGTGTGTTGTAGCCGGGGGCTGGCCTATATACACGTCTCGGTCTGTGTTGTAGCCGGGGGCTGGCCTATATACACGTCTCGGTCTGTGTTGTAGCCGGGGGCTGGTCTATATACATGTATCGGTCTGTGTCGTACCCGGGGGCTGGCCTATATACATGTCTCGGTCTGTGTTGTACCTGGGGGCTGGCCTATATACACGTCTCGGTCTGTGTTGTACCTGGGGGATGGCCTATATACATGTCTCGGTCTGTGTTGTAGCCGGGGACTGGCCTATATACACGTCTCGGTCTGTGTCGTACCTGGGGGCTGGCCTATATACACGTCTCGGTCTGTGTTGTACCTGGGGGATGGCCTATATACATGTCTCGGTCTGTGTTGTAGCCGGGGGCTGGCCTATATACATGTCTCGGTCTGTGTTGTACCCGGGGGCTGGCCTATATACATGTCTCGGTCTGTGTTGTAGTTGGGGGCTGCCCTATATACACGTCTCGGTCTGTGTTGTAGTTGGGGGCTGGCCTATATACACGTCTCGGTCTGTGTTGTAGCCGGGGGTTGGCCTATATACACGTCTCGGTCTGTGTTGTAGCCGGGGGCTGGCCTATATACATGTCTCCGTCTGTGTTGTAGCCGGGGGTTGGCCTATATACATGTCTCAGTCTGTATTGTACAGGGGGCTGGCCTATATACATGTCTCGGTCTGTGTTGTAGCCGGGGGTTGGCCTATATACACGTCTCGTCTGTGTTGTAGTTGGGGCTGGCCTATATACACGTCTCGGTGTGTGTTGTAGCCGGGGGCTGGCCTATATACACGTCTCGGTCTGTGTTGTACCTGGGGGCTGGCCTATATACATGTCTCGGTCTGTGTTGTAGCCGGGGCTGGCCCATATACACGTCTCAGTCTGTGTTATACCCGGGGGCTGGCCTATATACACGTCTCGGTCTGTGTTGTACCTGGGGCTGCCCTATATACACATCTCGGTCTGTGTTGTAGCCGGGGGCTGGCCTATATACACGTCTCGGTCTGTGTTGTACCTGGGGCTGGCCTATATACACGTCTCGGTCTGTGTTGTAGCCGGGGCTGGCCTATATACATGTCTCGGTCTGTGTTGTACCTGGGGGCTGGCCTATATACATGTCTCGGTCTGTGTTGTACCTGGGGCTGGCCTATTTACACATCTCGGTCTATGTTGTACCTGGGGGATGGCCTATATACACATCTCGGTCTGTGTTGTAGCCGGGGGCTGGGCTATATACACGTCTCGGTCTGTGTTGTAGCCGGGGGCTGGGCTATATACACGTCTCGGTCTGTGTTGTACCTGGGGGCTGGCCTATATACATGTCTCGGTCTGTGTTGTAGCCAGGGCTGGCCTATATACATGTCTCGGTCTGTGTTGTACCTGGGGGCTGGCCTATATACATGTCTCGGTCTGTGTTGTAGCCGGGGCTGGCCTATGTACATGTCTCTTTCTGTGTTGTAGCCGGGGGTTGGCCTATATACACGTCTCGGTCTGTATTGTAGCCGGGGGTTGGCCTATATACACGTCTCGGTCTGTGTTGTATCTGGGGGCTGGCCTATATACATGTCTCGGTCTGTGTTGTAGCCGGGGGTTGGCCTATATACACGTCTCGGTCTGTGTTGTAGCCGGGGGTTGGCCTATATACATGTCTCTGTCTGTGTTGTAGCCGGGGGTTGGCCTATATACACGTCTCGGTCTGTGTTGTAGCCGGGGGTTGGCCTATATACATGTCTCTGTCTGTGTTATACCCGGGGGCTGGCCTATATACACGTCTCGGTCTGTGATGTTGCCAGGGGCTGGCCTATATACACGTCTCGGTCTGTGTCGTACCTGGGGGCTGGCCCATATACACGTCTCGGTCTGTGTTGTACCTGGGGGATGGCCTATATACATGTCTCGGTCTGTGTTGTAGCCGGGGGCTGGCCTATATACACGTCTCAGTCTGTGTTGTACCTGGGGGGCTGGCCTATATACATGTCTCGGTCTGTGTTGTACCTGGGGTTGGCCTATATACATGTCTCGGTCTGTGTTGTAGCCAAGGTCTGGCCTATATACACGTCTCGGTCTGTGTTGTAGCCGGGGGCTGGCCTATATTCACATCTCGGTCTGTGTCGTACCTGGGGGCTGGCCCATATACACGTCTCGGTCTGTGTTGTACCTGGGGGATGGCCTATATACACGTCTGGGTCTGTGTTGTAGCCGGGGGCTGGCCTATATACACGTCTCGGTCTGTGTCGTACCTGGGGCTGGCCTATATACACGTCTCGGTCTGTGTTGTACCTGGAGGATGGCCTATATACATGTCTCGGTCTGTGTTGTAGCCAGGGGCTGGCCTATATACATGTCTCGGTCTGTGTTGTACCCGTGGGCTGGCCTATATACACGTCTCGGTCTGTGTTGTAGTTGGGGCTGGTCTATATACACGTCTCGGTCTGTGTTGTAGCCGGGGGCTGGCCTATATACATGTCTCGGTCTGTGTTGTAGCCGGGGGCTGGCCTATATACATGTCTCGGTCTGTGTTGTACTCGGGGGCTGGCCTATATACACGTCTCGGTCTGTGTTGTAGTTGGGGCTGGCCTATATACACGTCTCGGTCTGTGTTGTAGCCGGGGGCTGGCCTATATACATGTCTCAGTCTGTGTTGTAGCCGGGGGCTGGCCTATATACATGTCTCGGTCTGTGTTGTAGCCGGGGGCTGGCCTATATACATGTCTCGGTCTGTGTTGTACCCGGGGGCTGGCCTATATACACGTCTCGGTTTGTGTTGTAGTTGGGGCTGGCCTATATACACGTCTCGGTCTGTGTTGTAGCCAGGGCTGGCCTATATACATGTCTCGGTCTGTGTTGTAGCCGGGGGCTGGCCTATATACACGTCTCGGTCTGTGTTGTACCTGGGGCTGGCCTATATACACGTCTCGGTCTGTGTTGTACCTGGGGCTGGCCTATATATACGTCTCGGTCTGTGTTGTAGCCGGGGGTTGGCCTATATACACATCTCGGTCTATGTTGTACCTGGGGGATGGCCTATATACACATCTCGGTCTGTGTTGTAGCCGGGGGCTGGCCTATATACACGTCTCGGTCTGTGTTGTACCCGGGGGCTGGCCTATATACACGTCTCGGTCTGTGTTGTAGTTGGGGCTGGCCTATATACACGTCTCAGTCTGTGTTGTACCTGGGGGGCTGGGCTATATACACGTCTCGGTCTGTGTTGTAGTTGGGGCTGGCCTATATACACGTCTCAGTCTGTGTTGTACCTGGGGGGCTGGGCTATATACATGTCTCGGTCTGTGTTGTAGCCGGGGGCTGGCCTATATACACGTCTCGGTCTGTGTTGTAGCCGGGGGTTAGCCTATTTACACATCTCGGTCTATGTTGTACCTGGGGGATGGCCTATATACACATCTCGGTCTGTGTTGTATCTGGGGGTTGGCCTATATACATGTCTCGGTCTGTGTTGTAGCCGGGGCTGGCCTATTTACATGTCTCGGTCTGTGTTGTAGCCGGGGGCTGGGCTATATACACGTCTCGGTCTGTGTTGTAGCCGGGGGCTGGGCTATATACACGTCTCGGTCGTGTTGTACCTGGGGGCTGGCCTATATACATGTCTCGGTCTGTGTTGTAGCCAGGGCTGGCCTATATACACGTCTCGGTCTGTGTTGTACCTGGGGGCTGGCCTATATACATGTCTCGGTCTGTGTTGTAGCCGGGGCTGGCCAATGTACATGTCTCGGTCTGTGTTGTAGCCGGGGGTTGGCCTATATACACGTCTCGGTCTGTATTGTAGCCGGGGGTTGGCCTATATACACGTCTCGGTCTGTGTTGTAGCCGGGGCTGGCCTATATACATGTCTCGGTCTGTGTTGTAGCCGGGGGCTGGCCTATATACACGTCTCGGTCTGTGTTGTATCTGGGGGCTGGCCTATATACACGTCTCGGTCTATGTTGTAGCCGGGGGTTAGCCTATTTACACATCTCGGTCTATGTTGTACCTGGGGGATGGCCTATATACACATCTCGGTCTGTGTTGTATCTGGGGGTTGGCCTATATACATGTCTCGGTCTGTGTTGTAGCCAGAGCTGGCCTATATACATGTCTCGGTCTGTGTTGTACCTGGGGGCTGGCCTATATACATGTCTCGGTCTGTGTTGTACCTGGGGCTGGCCTATTTACACATCTCGGTCTATGTTGTACCTGGGGGATGGCCTATATACACATCTCGGTCTGTGTTGTAGCCGGGGGCTGGGCTATATACACGTCTCGGTCTGTGTTGTAGCCGGGGGCTGGGCTATATACACGTCTCGGTCTGTGTTGTACCTGGGGGCTGGCCTATATACATGTCTCGGTCTGTGTTGTAGCCAGGGCTGGCCTATATACATGTCTCGGTCTGTGTTGTACCTGGGGGCTGGCCTATATACATGTCTCGGTCTGTGTTGTAGCCGGGGCTGGCCTATGTACATGTCTCTTTCTGTGTTGTAGCCGGGGGTTGGCCTATATACACGTCTCGGTCTGTATTGTAGCCGGGGGTTGGCCTATATACACGTCTCGGTCTGTGTTGTATCTGGGGGCTGGCCTATATACATGTCTCGGTCTGTGTTGTAGCCGGGGGTTGGCCTATATACACGTCTCGGTCTGTGTTGTAGTTGGGGCTGGCCTATATACACATCTCGGTCTGTGTTGTAGCCGGGGGCTGGCCTATATACACGTCTCGGTCTGTGTTGTAGCCGGGGGTTGGCCTATATACACGTCTCGGTCTGTGTTGTAGCCGGGGGCTGGCCTATATACATGTCTCAGTCTGTGTTGTAGCCGGGGGTTGGCCTATGTACACGTCTCGGTCTGTGTTGTAGCCAGGGCTGGCCTATATACATGTCTCAGTCTGTGTTGTAGCCGGGGCTGGCCTATATACACGTCTTGTTCTGTGTTGTACCTGGGGTTGGCCTATATACACGTCTCGGTCTGTGTTGTAGCCGGGGGTTGGCCTATATACACGTCTCGGTCTGTGTTGTACCTGGGGGCTGGCCTATATACACGTCTCGGTCTGTGCTGTAGCCGGGGCTGGCCTATATACACGTCTCGGTCTGTGTTATACCCGGGGGCTGGCCTATATACACATCTCGGTCTGTGTTGTACCTGGGGGATGGCCTATATACACGTCTCGGTCTGTGTTGTACCTGGGGGATGGCCTATATACACGACTCAGTCTGTGTTGTAGCCGGTGCTGGCCTATATACATGTCTCAGTCTGTGTTGTAGCCGGGGCTGGCCTATATACACGTCTCAGTCTGTGTTGTAGCCGGGGCTGGCCTATATACACGTCTCGGTCTGTGTTGTACAGGGGGCTGGCCTATATACACGTCTCGGTCTGTGTGGTAGCCGGTGGTTGGCCTATATACATGTCTCGGTCTGTGTTGTAGCCGGGGGTTGGCCTATATAGCCGTCTCGGTCTGTGTTGTACCTGGGGCTGGCCTATATACATGTCTCAGTCTGTGTTATACCCGGGGCTGGCCTATATACATGTCTCAGTCTGTGTTGTACCCGGGGCTGGCCTATATACATGTCTCGGTCTGTGTTGTACCTGGGGTTGGCCTATTTACACGTCTCGGTCTGTGTTGTAGCCGGGGGCTGGCCTATATACACGTCTCGGTCTGTGTTGTAGCCGGGGGTTGGCCTATATACACGTCTCGGTCTGTGTTGTATCTGGGGGCTGGCCTATATACACGTCTCGGTCTGTGTTGTAGCCGGGGCTGGCCTATATACACGTCTCGGTCTGTGTTGCACAGGGGGCTGGCCTATATACACGTCTCGGTCTGTGTTGTAGCCGGGGCTGGCCTATATACATGTCTCGGTCTGTGTTGTACAAGGGGCTGGCCTATATACACGTCTCGGTCTGTGTTGTACCTGGGGCTGGCCTATATACATGTCTCGGTCTGTGTTATACCCGGGGCAGGCCAATATACATGTCTCGGTCTGTGTTGTGCCCGGGGCTGGCCTATATACATGTCTCGGTCTGTGTTGTACCTGGGGCTGGCCTATATACATGTCTCGGTCTGTGTTGTACCTGGGGTTGTCCTATATACACGTCTCGGTGTGTGTTGTAGCCGGGGGCTGGCCTATATACACGTCTCGGTCTGTGTTGTAGCCGGGGGCTGGCCTATATACACGTCTCGGTCTGTGTTGTAGCCGGGGGCTGGTCTATATACATGTATCGGTCTGTGTCGTACCCGGGGGCTGGCCTATATACATGTCTCGGTCTGTGTTGTACCTGGGGGCTGGCCTATATACACGTCTCGGTCTGTGTTGTACCTGGGGGATGGCCTATATACATGTCTCGGTCTGTGTTGTAGCCGGGGACTGGCCTATATACACGTCTCGGTCTGTGTCGTACCTGGGGGCTGGCCTATATACACGTCTCGGTCTGTGTTGTACCTGGGGGATGGCCTATATACATGTCTCGGTCTGTGTTGTAGCCGGGGGCTGGCCTATATACATGTCTCGGTCTGTGTTGTACCCGGGGGCTGGCCTATATACATGTCTCGGTCTGTGTTGTAGTTGGGGGCTGCCCTATATACACGTCTCGGTCTGTGTTGTAGTTGGGGGCTGGCCTATATACACGTCTCGGTCTGTGTTGTAGCCGGGGGTTGGCCTATATACACGTCTCGGTCTGTGTTGTAGCCGGGGGCTGGCCTATATACATGTCTCCGTCTGTGTTGTAGCCGGGGGTTGGCCTATATACATGTCTCAGTCTGTATTGTACAGGGGGCTGGCCTATATACATGTCTCGGTCTGTGTTGTAGCCGGGGGTTGGCCTATATACACGTCTCGTCTGTGTTGTAGTTGGGGCTGGCCTATATACACGTCTCGGTGTGTGTTGTAGCCGGGGGCTGGCCTATATACACGTCTCGGTCTGTGTTGTACCTGGGGGCTGGCCTATATACATGTCTCGGTCTGTGTTGTAGCCGGGGCTGGCCCATATACACGTCTCAGTCTGTGTTATACCCGGGGGCTGGCCTATATACACGTCTCGGTCTGTGTTGTACCTGGGGCTGCCCTATATACACATCTCGGTCTGTGTTGTAGCCGGGGGCTGGCCTATATACACGTCTCGGTCTGTGTTGTACCTGGGGCTGGCCTATATACACGTCTCGGTCTGTGTTGTAGCCGGGGCTGGCCTATATACATGTCTCGGTCTGTGTTGTACCTGGGGGCTGGCCTATATACATGTCTCGGTCTGTGTTGTACCTGGGGCTGGCCTATTTACACATCTCGGTCTATGTTGTACCTGGGGGATGGCCTATATACACATCTCGGTCTGTGTTGTAGCCGGGGGCTGGGCTATATACACGTCTCGGTCTGTGTTGTAGCCGGGGGCTGGGCTATATACACGTCTCGGTCTGTGTTGTACCTGGGGGCTGGCCTATATACATGTCTCGGTCTGTGTTGTAGCCAGGGCTGGCCTATATACATGTCTCGGTCTGTGTTGTACCTGGGGGCTGGCCTATATACATGTCTCGGTCTGTGTTGTAGCCGGGGCTGGCCTATGTACATGTCTCTTTCTGTGTTGTAGCCGGGGGTTGGCCTATATACACGTCTCGGTCTGTATTGTAGCCGGGGGTTGGCCTATATACACGTCTCGGTCTGTGTTGTATCTGGGGGCTGGCCTATATACATGTCTCGGTCTGTGTTGTAGCCGGGGGTTGGCCTATATACACGTCTCGGTCTGTGTTGTAGCCGGGGGTTGGCCTATATACATGTCTCTGTCTGTGTTGTAGCCGGGGGTTGGCCTATATACACGTCTCGGTCTGTGTTGTAGCCGGGGGTTGGCCTATATACATGTCTCTGTCTGTGTTATACCCGGGGGCTGGCCTATATACACGTCTCGGTCTGTGATGTTGCCGGGGGCTGGCCTATATACACGTCTCGGTCTGTGTCGTACCTGGGGGCTGGCCCATATACACGTCTCGGTCTGTGTTGTACCTGGGGGATGGCCTATATACATGTCTCGGTCTGTGTTGTAGCCGGGGGCTGGCCTATATACACGTCTCAGTCTGTGTTGTACCTGGGGGGCTGGCCTATATACATGTCTCGGTCTGTGTTGTACCTGGGGTTGGCCTATATACATGTCTCGGTCTGTGTTGTAGCCAAGGTCTGGCCTATATACACGTCTCGGTCTGTGTTGTAGCCGGGGGCTGGCCTATATTCACATCTCGGTCTGTGTCGTACCTGGGGGCTGGCCCATATACACGTCTCGGTCTGTGTTGTACCTGGGGGATGGCCTATATACACGTCTGGGTCTGTGTTGTAGCCGGGGGCTGGCCTATATACACGTCTCGGTCTGTGTCGTACCTGGGGCTGGCCTATATACACGTCTCGGTCTGTGTTGTACCTGGAGGATGGCCTATATACATGTCTCGGTCTGTGTTGTAGCCAGGGGCTGGCCTATATACATGTCTCGGTCTGTGTTGTACCCGTGGGCTGGCCTATATACACGTCTCGGTCTGTGTTGTAGTTGGGGCTGGTCTATATACACGTCTCGGTCTGTGTTGTAGCCGGGGGCTGGCCTATATACATGTCTCGGTCTGTGTTGTAGCCGGGGGCTGGCCTATATACATGTCTCGGTCTGTGTTGTACTCGGGGGCTGGCCTATATACACGTCTCGGTCTGTGTTGTAGTTGGGGCTGGCCTATATACACGTCTCGGTCTGTGTTGTAGCCGGGGGCTGGCCTATATACATGTCTCAGTCTGTGTTGTAGCCGGGGGCTGGCCTATATACATGTCTCGGTCTGTGTTGTAGCCGGGGGCTGGCCTATATACATGTCTCGGTCTGTGTTGTACCCGGGGGCTGGCCTATATACACGTCTCGGTTTGTGTTGTAGTTGGGGCTGGCCTATATACACGTCTCGGTCTGTGTTGTAGCCAGGGCTGGCCTATATACATGTCTCGGTCTGTGTTGTAGCCGGGGGCTGGCCTATATACACGTCTCGGTCTGTGTTGTACCTGGGGCTGGCCTATATACACGTCTCGGTCTGTGTTGTACCTGGGGCTGGCCTATATATACGTCTCGGTCTGTGTTGTAGCCGGGGGTTGGCCTATATACACATCTCGGTCTATGTTGTACCTGGGGGATGGCCTATATACACATCTCGGTCTGTGTTGTAGCCGGGGGCTGGCCTATATACACGTCTCGGTCTGTGTTGTACCCGGGGGCTGGCCTATATACACGTCTCGGTCTGTGTTGTAGTTGGGGCTGGCCTATATACACGTCTCGGTCTGTGTTGTACCTGGAGGATGGCCTATATACATGTCTCGGTCTGTGTTGTAGCCAGGGGCTGGCCTATATACATGTCTCGGTCTGTGTTGTACCCGTGGGCTGGCCTATATACACGTCTCGGTCTGTGTTGTAGTTGGGGCTGGTCTATATACACGTCTCGGTCTGTGTTGTAGCCGGGGGCTGGCCTATATACATGTCTCGGTCTGTGTTGTAGCCGGGGGCTGGCCTATATACATGTCTCGGTCTGTGTTGTACTCGGGGGCTGGCCTATATACACGTCTCGGTCTGTGTTGTAGTTGGGGCTGGCCTATATACACGTCTCGGTCTGTGTTGTAGCCGGGGGCTGGCCTATATACATGTCTCAGTCTGTGTTGTAGCCGGGGGCTGGCCTATATACATGTCTCGGTCTGTGTTGTAGCCGGGGGCTGGCCTATATACATGTCTCGGTCTGTGTTGTACCCGGGGGCTGGCCTATATACACGTCTCGGTTTGTGTTGTAGTTGGGGCTGGCCTATATACACGTCTCGGTCTGTGTTGTAGCCAGGGCTGGCCTATATACATGTCTCGGTCTGTGTTGTAGCCGGGGGCTGGCCTATATACACGTCTCGGTCTGTGTTGTACCTGGGGCTGGCCTATATACACGTCTCGGTCTGTGTTGTACCTGGGGCTGGCCTATATACACGTCTCGGTCTGTGTTGTAGCCGGGGGTTGGCCTATATACACATCTCGGTCTATGTTGTACCTGGGGGATGGCCTATATACACATCTCGGTCTGTGTTGTAGCCGGGGCTGGCCTATATACACATCTCGGTTTGTGTTGTAGCCGGGGGCTGGCCTATATACATGTCTCGGTCTGTGTTGTAGCCGGGGGCTGGCCTATATACACGTCTCGGTCTGTGATGTAGCCAGGGGCTGGCCTATATACACGTCTCGGTCTGTGTCGTACCTGGGGGCTGGCCTATATACACGTCTCGGTCTGTGTTGTACCTGGGGGATGGCCTATATACATGTCTCGGTCTGTGTTGTAGCCGGGGGCTGGCCTATATACACGTCTCGGTCTGTGTTGTACCCGGGGGCTGGCCTATATACACGTCTCGGTCTGTGTTGTAGTTGGGGCTGGCCTATATACACGTCTCAGTCTGTGTTGTACCTGGGGGGCTGGGCTATATACACGTCTCGGTCTGTGTTGTAGTTGGGGCTGGCCTATATACACGTCTCAGTCTGTGTTTTACCTGGGGGGCTGGGCTATATACATGTCTCGGTCTGTGTTGTAGCCGGGGGCTGGCCTATATACACGTCTCGGTCTGTGTTGTAGCCGGGGGTTAGCCTATTTACACATCTCGGTCTATGTTGTACCTGGGGGATGGCCTATATACACATCTCGGTCTGTGTTGTATCTGGGGGTTGGCCTATATACATGTCTCGGTCTGTGTTGTAGCCGGGGCTGGCCTATTTACATGTCTCGGTCTGTGTTGTAGCCGGGGGCTGGGCTATATACACGTCTCGGTCTGTGTTGTAGCCGGGGGCTGGGCTATATACACGTCTCGGTCGTGTTGTACCTGGGGGCTGGCCTATATACATGTCTCGGTCTGTGTTGTAGCCAGGGCTGGCCTATATACACGTCTCGGTCTGTGTTGTACCTGGGGGCTGGCCTATATACATGTCTCGGTCTGTGTTGTAGCCGGGGCTGGCCAATGTACATGTCTCGGTCTGTGTTGTAGCCGGGGGTTGGCCTATATACACGTCTCGGTCTGTATTGTAGCCGGGGGTTGGCCTATATACACGTCTCGGTCTGTGTTGTAGCCGGGGCTGGCCTATATACATGTCTCGGTCTGTGTTGTAGCCGGGGGCTGGCCTATATACACGTCTCGGTCTGTGTTGTATCTGGGGGCTGGCCTATATACACGTCTCGGTCTATGTTGTAGCCGGGGGTTAGCCTATTTACACATCTCGGTCTATGTTGTACCTGGGGGATGGCCTATATACACATCTCGGTCTGTGTTGTATCTGGGGGTTGGCCTATATACATGTCTCGGTCTGTGTTGTAGCCGGGGCTGGCCTATTTACATGTCTCGGTCTGTGTTGTAGCCGGGGGCTGGGCTATATACACGTCTCGGTCTGTGTTGTAGCCGGGGGCTGGGCTATATACACGTCTCGGTCGTGTTGTACCTGGGGGCTGGCCTATATACATGTCTCGGTCTGTGTTGTAGCCAGGGCTGGCCTATATACACGTCTCGGTCTGTGTTGTACCTGGGGGCTGGCCTATATACATGTCTCGGTCTGTGTTGTAGCCGGGGCTGGCCAATGTACATGTCTCGGTCTGTGTTGTAGCCGGGGGTTGGCCTATATACACGTCTCGGTCTGTATTGTAGCCGGGGGTTGGCCTATATACACGTCTCGGTCTGTGTTGTAGCCGGGGCTGGCCTATATACATGTCTCGGTCTGTGTTGTAGCCGGGGGCTGGCCTATATACACGTCTCGGTCTGTGTTGTATCTGGGGGCTGGCCTATATACACGTCTCGGTCTATGTTGTAGCCGGGGGTTGGCCTATATACACGTCTCGGTCTGTGTTGTAGCCGGGGGTTGGCCTATATACATGTCTCTGTCTGTGTTGTAGCCGGGGGTTGGCCTATATACATGTCTCTGTCTGTGTTGTAGACGGGGGTTGGCCTATATACACGTCTCGGTCTGTGTTGTAGCCGGGGGTTGGCCTATATACATGTCTCTGTCTGTGTTATACCCGGGGGCTGGCCTATATACACGTCTCGGTCTGTGATGTAGCCGGGGGCTGGCCTATATACACGTCTCGGTCTGTGTCGTACCTGGGGGCTGGCCTATATACACGTCTCGGTCTGTGTTGTACCTGGGGGATGGCCTATATACATGTCTCGGTCTGTGTTGTAGCCGGGGGCTGGCCTATATACATGTCTCAGTCTGTGTTGTACCCGGGGGCTGGCCTATATACACGTCTCGGTCTGTGTTGTAGTTGGGGCTGGCCTATATACACGTCTGGGTCTGTGTTGTAGCCGGGGGCTGGCCTATATACACGTCTCAGTCTGTGTTGTACCTGGGGGGCTGGCCTATATACATGTCTCGGTCTGTGTTGTAGCCGGGGGTTGGCCTATATACATGTCTCTGTCTGTGTTGTAGCCGGGGGTTGGCCTATATACATGTCTCTGTCTGTGTTGTAGACGGGGGTTGGCCTATATACACGTCTCGGTCTGTGTTGTAGCCGGGGGTTGGCCTATATACATGTCTCTGTCTGTGTTATACCCGGGGGCTGGCCTATATACACGTCTCGGTCTGTGATGTAGCCGAGGGCTGGCCTATATACACGTCTCGGTCTGTGTCGTACCTGGGGGCTGGCCTATATACACGTCTCGGTCTGTGTTGTACCTGGGGGATGGCCTATATACATGTCTCGGTCTGTGTTGTAGCCGGGGGCTGGCCTATATACATGTCTCGGTCTGTGTTGTACCCGGGGGCTGGCCTATATACACGTCTCGGTCTGTGTTGTAGTTGGGGCTGGCCTATATACATGTCTCGGTCTGTGTTGTACCTGGGGTTGGCCTATATACATGTCTCGGTCTGTGTTGTAGCCGGGGGCTGGCCTATATACACGTCTCGGTCTGTGTTGTAGCCGGGGGCTGGCCTATATACACATCTCGGTCTGTGTTGTAGCCGGGGGCTGGCCTATATACACGTCTCGGTCTGTGTTGTAGCCGGGGGCTGGCCTATATACACGTCTCGGTCTGTGATGTAGCCGGGGGCTGGCCTATATACACGTCTCGGTCTGTGTTGTAGCCGGGGGTTGGCCTATATACACGTCTCGGTCTGTGTTGTACCTGGGGGCTGGCCTATATACACGTCTCGGTCTGTGTTGTACCCGGGGGCTGGCCTATATACATGTCTCGGTTTGTGTTGTAGCCGGGGGCTGGCCTATATACATGTCTCGGTCTGTGTTGTACCCGGGGGCTGGCCTATATACACGTCTCGGTCTGTGTTGTACCCGGGAGCTGGCCTATATACACGTCTCGGTCTGTGTTGTAGCCGGGGGCTGGCCTATATACACGTCTCAGTCTGTGTTGTACCTGGGGGGCTGGGCTATATACATGTCTCGGTCTGTGTTGTAGCCGGGGGCTGGCCTATATACACGTCTCGGTCTGTGTTGTACCTGGGGCTGGCCTATATACACGTCTCGGTCTGTGTTGTACCTGGGGCTGGCCTATATACACGTCTCGGTCTGTGTTGTAGCCGGGGCTGGGCTATATACACGTCTCGGTCTGTGTTGTAGCCGGGGGCTGGGCTATATACACGTCTCGGTCTGTGTTGTAGCCGGGGGCTGGCCTATATACATGTCTCGGTCTGTGTTGTACCCGGGGGCTGGCCTATATACACGTCTCGGTCGGTGTTGTAGTTGGGGCTGGCCTATATACACGTCTCGGTCTGTGTTGTAGCCGGGGGCTGGCCTATATACACGTCTCGGTCTGTGTTGTAGCCAGGGCTGGCCTATATACACGTCTCGGTCTGTGTCGTACCAGGGGGATGGCCTATATACACGTCTCGGTCTGTGTTGTACCTGGGGGATGGCCTATATACATGTCTCGGTCTGTGTTGTAGCCGGGGGCTGGCCTATATACACGTCTCGGTCTGTGTTCTATCTGGGGGCTGGCCTATATACACGTCTCGGTCTGTGTTGTAGCCGGGGCTGGCCTATATACATGTCTAGGTCTGTGTTGTACCTGGGGGCTGGCCTATATACATGTCTCGGTCTGTGTTGTACCTGGGGGCTGGCCTATATACACGTCTCGGTCTGTGTTGTATCTGGGGGCTGGCCTATATACACGTCTCAGTCTGTGTTGTATCTGGGGGCTGGCCTATATACATGTCTCGGTCTGTGTTGTATCTGGGGGTTGGCCTATATACACTTCTCAGTCTGTGTTGTGTCTGGGGGCTGGCCTATATACATGTCTCGGTCTGTGTTGTAGCCGGGGGTTGGCCTATATACACGTCTCGGTCTGTGTTGTAGCCGGGGCTAGCCTATATACATGTCTCAGTCTGTGTTGTAGCCGGGGCTGGCCTATATACATGTCTCAGTCTGTGTTGTAGCCGGGGGTTGGCCTATATACACGTCTCGGTCTGTGTTGTAGCCGGGGCTGGCCTATATACATGTCTTGGTCTGTGTTGTAGCCGGGGGCTGGCCTATATACACGTCTCGGTCTGTGTTGTAGCCGGGGCTGGCCTATATACATGTCTCGGTCTGTGTTGTATCTCGGGGCTGGCCTATATACATGTCTCAGTCTGTGTTGTAGCCGGGGGTTGGCCTATATACACGTCTCGATCTGTGTTGTAGCCGGGGCTGGCCTATATACACGTCTCGGTCTGTGTTGTATCTGGGGGTTGGCCTATATACATGTCTCGGTCTGTGTTGTATCTGGGGGCTGGCCTATATACATGTCTCAGTCTGTGTTGTAGCCGGGGGTTGGCCTATATACACGTCTCGGTCTGTGTTGTAGCCGGGGCTGGCCTATATACATGTCTCGGTCTGTGTTGTAGCCGGGGGCTGGCCTATATACACGTCTCGGTCTGTGTTGTACCCGGGGCTGGCCTATATACATGTCTCGGTCTGTGTTGTAGCCGGGGGCTGGCCTATATACACGTCTCGGTCTGTGTTGTACCTGGGGGCTGGCCTATATACACGTCTCGGTCTGTGTTGTATCTGGGGGCTGGCCTATATACACGTCTCGGTCTGTGTTGTAGCCGGGGCTGGCCTATATACATGTCTCGGTCTGTGTTGTAGCCGGGGGCTGGCCTATATACACGTCTCGGTCTGTGTTGTACCCGGGGGCTGGCCTATATACACTTCTCGGTCTGTGTTGTACCCGGGGGCTGGCCTATATACACGTCTCGGTCTGTGTTGTAGCCGGGGCTGGCCTATATACATGTCTCGGTCTGTGTTGTAGCCGGGGGCTGGCCTATATACACGTCTCGGTCTGTGTTGTACCCGGGGGCTGGCCTATATACACGTCTCGGTCTGTGTTGTACCCGGGAGCTGGCCTATATACACGTCTCGGTCTGTGTTGTACCCGGGGGCTGGCCTATATACACGTCTCGGTCTGTGTTGTAGCCGGGGGCTGGCCTATATACACGTCTCGGTCTGTGTTGTAGCCGGGGGCTGGCCTATATACATGTCTCGGTCTGTGTTGTAGCCGGGGGTTGGCCTATATACACGTCTCGGTCTGTGTTGTACCTGGGGGCTGGCCTATATACACGTCTCGGTCTGTGTTGTATCTGGGGGCTGGCCTATATACACGTCTCGGTCTGTGTTGTAGCCGGGGGCTGGGCTATATACACGTCTCGGTCTGTGTTGTAGCCGGGGGCTGGGCTATATACACGTCTCGGTCTGTGTTGTAGCCGGGGGTTGGCCTATATACACGTCTCGGTCTGTGTTGTACCTGGGGGCTGGCCTATATACATGTCTCGGTCTGTGTTGTACCTGGGGCTGGCCTATATACATGTCTCGGTCTGTGTTGTAGCCGGGGGCTGGCCTATATACACGTCTCGGTCTGTGTTGTACCTGGGGGCTGGCCTATATACACGTCTCAGTCTGTGTTGTACCCGGGGGCTGGCCTATATACACGTCTCGGTCTGTGTTCTATCTGGGGGCTGGCCTATATAAATGTCTTGGTCTGTGTTGTAGCCGGGGGCTGGCCTATATACACGTCTCGGTCTGTGTTGTAGCCGGGGCTGGCCTATATACATGTCTCGGTCTGTGTTGTAGCCGGGGGCTGGCCTATATACACGTCTCGGTCTGTGTTGTACCTGGGGGCTGGCCTATATACACGTCTCGGTCTGTGTTGTAGCCGGGGCTGGCCTATATACATGTCTCTGTCTGTGTTGTAGCCGGGGGCTGGCCTATATACACGTCTCGGTCTGTGTTGTACCTGGGGGTTGGCCTATATACATGTCTCGGTCTGTGTTGTACCTGGGGGCTGGCCTATATACACGTCTCGGTCTGTGTTGTAGCCGGGGGCTGGCCTATATACACGTCTCGGTCTGTGTTGTACCTGGGGGCTGGCCTATATACACATCTCGGTCTGTGTTGTAGCCGAGGCTGGCCTATATACATGTCTCGGTCTGTGTTGTATCTGGGGGCTGGCCTATATACACGTCTCGGTCTGTGTTGTACCTGGGGGTTGGCCTATATACACGTCTCGGTCTGTGTTATACCTGGGGATTGGCCTATATACACGTCTCAGTCTGTGTTGTACCTGGGGGCTGGCCTATATACACGTCTCGGTCTGTGATGTAGCCGGCGCTGGCCTATATACACGTCTCCGTTTGTGTTGTAGCCGGGGCTGGCCTATATACATGTCTCGGTCTGTGTTGTACCTGGGGGCTGGCCTATATACACGTCTCAGTCTGTGTTGTACCTGGGGGCTGGCCTATATACATGTCCCGGTCTGTGTTGTAGCCGGGGCTGGCCTATATACACGTCTCAGTCTGCGTTGTAGCCGGGGCTGGCCTATATACACGTCTAGGTCTGTGTTGTAGCCGGGGCTGGCCTATATACACGTCTCGGTCTGTGTTGTAGCCGGGGCTGGCCTATATACATGTCTCGGTCTGTGTTGTATCTGGGGGTTGGCCTATATACACGTCTCGGTCTGTGTTGTACCTGGGGGTTGGCCTATTTACATGTCTCGGTCTGTGTTGTACCTGGGGGCTGGCCTATATACACGTCTCGGTCTGTGTTGTAGCCGGGGCTGGCCTATATACACGTCTCCGTCTGTGTTGTAGCCGGGGCTGGCCTATATACATGTCTCGGTCTGTGTTGTATCTGGGGGTTGGCCTATATACACGTCTCAGTCTGTGTTGTACCTGGGGGTTGGCCTATATACATGTCTCGGTCTGTGTTGTAGCCGGGGCTGGCCTATATACACGTCTCGGTCTGTGTTGTAGCCGGGGCTGGCCTATATACACGTCTCGGTCTGTGTTGTATCTGGGGGCTGGCCTATATACACGTCTCGGTCTGTGTTGTACCTGGCGCTGGCCTATATACATGTCTCGGTCTGTGTTTTAGCCGGGGCTGGCCTATATACACGTCTCGGTCTGTGTTGTAGCCGGGGCTGGCCTATATACACGTCTCGGTCTGTGTTGTATCTGGGGGCTGGCCTATATACACGTCTCGGTCTGTGTTGTAGCCGGGGCTGGCCTATATACACGTCTCGGTCTGTGT
This sequence comes from Leptodactylus fuscus, assembly GCF_031893055.1. Taxonomy (NCBI): domain Eukaryota; kingdom Metazoa; phylum Chordata; class Amphibia; order Anura; family Leptodactylidae; genus Leptodactylus; species Leptodactylus fuscus. The sequence continues at coordinate 2,601,592 of NC_134268.1, read as the reverse complement.
TGTACCTGGGGGTTGGCCTATATACATGTCTCGGTCTGTGTTGTACCTGGGTATTGGCCTATATACACGTCTCAGTCTGTGTTGTACCTGGGGGCTGGCCTATATACACGTCTCGGTCTGTGTTGTATCTGGGGGTTTGCCTATATACATGTCTCGGTCTGTGTTGTATCTGGGGGTTGGCCTATATACATGTCTCGGTCTGTGTTGTACCTGGGGGCTGGCCTATATACACGTCTCGGTCTGTGATGTAGCCGGGGGCTGGCCTATATACATGTCTCAGTCTGTGTTGTACCTGGGGGCTGGCCTATATACATGTCTCGGTCTGTGTTGTAGCCGGGGCTGGCCTATATACACGTCTCGGTCTGTAATGTAGCCGGGGCTGGCCTATATACACGTCTCGGTCTGTGTTGTTGCCGGGGCTGGCCTATATACATGTCTCGGTCTGTGTTGTACAGGGGGCTGGCCTATACACACGTCTCGGTCTGTGTTGTAGCCGGGTGCTGGTCTATATACACGTCTCGGTCTGTGTTGTACCTGGGGGTTGGCCTATATACATGTCTCGGTCTGTGTTGTACCTGGGGGCTGGCCTATATACACGTCTCGGTCTGTGTTTTAGCCGGGGGCTGGTCTATATACACGTCTCGGTCTGTGTTGTACCTGGGGGTTGGCCTATATACATGTCTCGGTCTGTGTTGTACCTGGGGGCTGGCCTATATACACGTCTCGGTCTGTGTTTTAGCCGGGGGCTGGCCTATATACATGTCTCGGTCTGTGTTGTAGCCGGGGGCTGGTCTATATACACGTCTCGGTCTGTGTTGTACCTGGGGGTTGGCCTATATACATGTCTCGGTCTGTGTTGTACCTGGGGGCTGGCCTATATACACGTCTCGGTCTGTGTTTTAGCCGGGGCTGGCCTATATACACGCCTCGGTCTGTGTTGTATCTGGGGTCTGGCCTATATACACGTCTCGGTCTGTGTTGTACCTGGGGGATGGCCTATATACACATCTCGGTCTGTGTTGTATCTGGGGTCTGGCCTATATACATGTCTCTGTCTGTGTTGTACCTGGGGATTGGCCTATATACACGTCTCAGTCTGTGTTGTACCTGGGGGCTGGCCTATATACATGTCTCGGTCTGTGTTGTAGCCGGGGCTGGCCTATATACACGTCTCGGTCTGTGATGTAGCCGGGGGCTGGCCTATATACATGTCTCGGTCTGTGTTGTACCTGGGGGCTGGCCTATATACACGTCTCAGTCTGTGTTGTACCTGGGGGCTGGCCTATATACATGTCTCGGTCTGTGTTGTAGCCGGGGCTGGCCTATATACACGTCTCGGTCTGTGTTGTAGCCGGGGCTGGCCTATATACACGTCTCGGTCTGTGTTGTAGCCGGGGCTGGCCTATATACATGTCTCGGTCTGTGTTGTATCTGGGGGTTGGCCTATATACATGTCTCGGTCTGTGTTGTACCTGGGGGTTGGCCTATATACATGTCTCGGTCTGTGTTGTACCTGGGGCTGGCCTATATACACGTCTCGGTCTGTGTTGTAGCCGGGGCTGGCCTATATATACGTCTCCGTCTGTGTTGTAGCCGGGGCTGGCCTATATACATGTCTCGGTCTGTGTTGTATCTGGGGGTTGGCCTATATACACGTCTCAGTCTGTGTTGTACCTGGGGGTTGGCCTATATACATGTCTCGGTCTGTGTTGTAGCCGGGGCTGGCCTATATACACGTCTCGGTCTGTGTTGTAGCCGGGGCTGGCCTATATACACGTCTCGGTCTGTGTTGTATCTGGGGGCTGGCCTATATACACGTCTCGGTCTGTGTTGTACCTGGGGCTGGCCTATATACATGTCTCGGTCTGTGTTGTAGCCGGGGCTGGCCTATATACATGTCTCGGTCTGTGTTTTAGCCGGGGCTGGCCTATATACACGTCTCGGTCTGTGTTGTAGCCGGGGCTGGCCTATATACACGTCTCGGTCTGTGTTGTATCTGGGGGTTGGCCTATATACACGTCTCGGTCTGTGATGTAGCCGGGGGCTGGCCTATATACATGTCTCGGTCTGTGTTGTACCTGGGGGCTGGCCTATATACACGTCTCAGTCTGTGTTGTACCTGGGGGCTGGCCTATATACACGTCTCAGTCTGTGTTGTACCTGGGGGCTGGCCTATATACATGTCTCGGTCTGTGTTGTAGCCGGGGCTGGCCTATATACACGTCTCGGTCTGTGTTGTAGCCGGGGCTGGCCTATATACACGTCTCGGTCTGTGTTGTAGCCGGGGCTGGCCTATATACATGTCTCGGTCTGTGTTGTACAGGGGGCTGGCCTATATACACGTCTCGGTCTATGTTGTAGCCGGGGCTGGCCTATATACACGTCTCGGTCTGTGTTGTACAGTGGGCTGGGCTATATACATGTCTCGGTCTGTGTTGTAGCCGGGGGCTGGCCTATATACATGTCTCGGTCTGTGTTATACCCGGGGCTGGCCTATATACACGTCTCAGTCTGTGTTGTACCTGGGGGCTGGCCTATATACACGTCTCGGTCTGTGTTGTATCTGGGGGTTGGCCTATATACATGTCTCGGTCTGTGTTGTATCTGGGGGTTGGCCTATATACATGTCTCGGTCTGTGTTGTACCCGGGGCTGGCCTATATACACGTCTCGGTCTGTGTTGTAGCCGGGGGCTGGCCTATATACACGTCTCGGTCTGTGTTGTACCTGGGGGTTGGCCTATATACACGTCTCAGTCTGTGTTGTACCTGGGGCTGGCCTATATACATGTCTCGGTCTGTGTTGTACCTGGGGGTTGGCCTATATACACGTCTCGGTCTGTGTTGTATCTGGGGGTTGGCCTATATACACGTCTCGGTCTGTGTTGTAGCTGGGGCTGGTCTATATACACGTCTCGGTCTGTGTTGTAGCCGGGGGTTGGCCTATATACACGTCTCGGTCTGTGTTGTAGCCGGGGGCTGGCCTATATACATGTCTCGGTCTGTGTTGTACCCGGGGCTGGCCTATATACACGTCTCGGTCTGTGTTGTATCTGGGGGTTGGCCTATATACATGTCTCGGTCTGTGTTGTACCCGGGGCTGGCCTATATACATGTCTCGGTCTGTGTTGTACCCGGGGCTGGCCTATATACACGTCTCGGTCTGTGTTGTACAGTGGGCTGGGCTATATACATGTCTCGGTCTGTGTTGTAGCCGGGGGCTGGCCTATATACATGTCTCGGTCTGTGTTATACCCGGGGCTGGCCTATATACACGTCTCAGTCTGTGTTGTACCTGGGGGCTGGCCTATATACACGTCTCGGTCTGTGTTGTAGCCGGGGGCTGGGCTATATACACGTCTCGGTCTGTGTTGTAGCCGGGGGCTGGGCTATATACACGTCTCGGTCTGTGTTGTAGCCGGGGGTTGGCCTATATACACGTCTCGGTCTGTGTTGTACCTGGGGGCTGGCCTATATACACGTCTCGGTCTGTGTTGTACCTGGGGCTGGCCTATATACTTGTCTCGGTCTGTGTTGTAGCCGGGGGCTGGCCTATATACACGTCTCGGTCTGTGTTGTACCTGGGGGTTGGCCTATATACATGTCTCGGTCTGTGTTGTACCTGGGGGCTGGCCTATATACACGTCTCGGTCTGTGTTGTAGCCGGGGGCTGGCCTATATACACGTCTCGGTCTGTGTTGTACCTGGGGGCTGGCCTATATACACATCTCGGTCTGTGTTGTAGCCGAGGCTGGCCTATATACATGTCTCGGTCTGTGTTGTATCTGGGGGCTGGCCTATATACACGTCTCGGTCTGTGTTGTACCTGGGGGTTGGCCTATATACACGTCTCGGTCTGTGTTATACCTGGGGATTGGCCTATATACACGTCTCAGTCTGTGTTGTACCTGGGGGCTGGCCTATATACACGTCTCGGTCTGTGATGTAGCCGGCGCTGGCCTATATACACGTCTCCGTTTGTGTTGTAGCCGGGGCTGGCCTATATACATGTCTCGGTCTGTGTTGTACCTGGGGGCTGGCCTATATACACGTCTCAGTCTGTGTTGTACCTGGGGGCTGGCCTATATACATGTCCCGGTCTGTGTTGTAGCCGGGGCTGGCCTATATACACGTCTCAGTCTGCGTTGTAGCCGGGGCTGGCCTATATACACGTCTAGGTCTGTGTTGTAGCCGGGGCTGGCCTATATACACGTCTCGGTCTGTGTTGTAGCCGGGGCTGGCCTATATACATGTCTCGGTCTGTGTTGTATCTGGGGGTTGGCCTATATACACGTCTCGGTCTGTGTTGTACCTGGGGGTTGGCCTATTTACATGTCTCGGTCTGTGTTGTACCTGGGGGCTGGCCTATATACACGTCTCGGTCTGTGTTGTAGCCGGGGCTGGCCTATATACACGTCTCCGTCTGTGTTGTAGCCGGGGCTGGCCTATATACATGTCTCGGTCTGTGTTGTATCTGGGGGTTGGCCTATATACACGTCTCAGTCTGTGTTGTACCTGGGGGTTGGCCTATATACATGTCTCGGTCTGTGTTGTAGCCGGGGCTGGCCTATATACACGTCTCGGTCTGTGTTGTAGCCGGGGCTGGCCTATATACACGTCTCGGTCTGTGTTGTATCTGGGGGCTGGCCTATATACACGTCTCGGTCTGTGTTGTACCTGGCGCTGGCCTATATACATGTCTCGGTCTGTGTTTTAGCCGGGGCTGGCCTATATACACGTCTCGGTCTGTGTTGTAGCCGGGGCTGGCCTATATACACGTCTCGGTCTGTGTTGTATCTGGGGGCTGGCCTATATACACGTCTCGGTCTGTGTTGTAGCCGGGGCTGGCCTATATACACGTCTCGGTCTGTGTTGTACCTGGGGGTTGGCCTATATACATGTCTCGGTCTGTGTTGTACCTGGGTATTGGCCTATATACACGTCTCAGTCTGTGTTGTACCTGGGGGCTGGCCTATATACACGTCTCGGTCTGTGTTGTATCTGGGGGTTTGCCTATATACATGTCTCGGTCTGTGTTGTATCTGGGGGTTGGCCTATATACATGTCTCGGTCTGTGTTGTACCTGGGGGCTGGCCTATATACACGTCTCGGTCTGTGATGTAGCCGGGGGCTGGCCTATATACATGTCTCAGTCTGTGTTGTACCTGGGGGCTGGCCTATATACATGTCTCGGTCTGTGTTGTAGCCGGGGCTGGCCTATATACACGTCTCGGTCTGTAATGTAGCCGGGGCTGGCCTATATACACGTCTCGGTCTGTGTTGTTGCCGGGGCTGGCCTATATACATGTCTCGGTCTGTGTTGTACAGGGGGCTGGCCTATACACACGTCTCGGTCTGTGTTGTAGCCGGGTGCTGGTCTATATACACGTCTCGGTCTGTGTTGTACCTGGGGGTTGGCCTATATACATGTCTCGGTCTGTGTTGTACCTGGGGGCTGGCCTATATAAACGTCTCGGTCTGTGTTTTAGCCGGGGGCTGGTCTATATACACGTCTCGGTCTGTGTTGTACCTGGGGGTTGGCCTATATACATGTCTCGGTCTGTGTTGTACCTGGGGGCTGGCCTATATACACGTCTCGGTCTGTGTTTTAGCCGGGGGCTGGCCTATATACATGTCTCGGTCTGTGTTGTAGCCGGGGGCTGGTCTATATACACGTCTCGGTCTGTGTTGTACCTGGGGGTTGGCCTATATACATGTCTCGGTCTGTGTTGTACCTGGGGGCTGGCCTATATACACGTCTCGGTCTGTGTTTTAGCCGGGGCTGGCCTATATACACGCCTCGGTCTGTGTTGTATCTGGGGTCTGGCCTATATACACGTCTCGGTCTGTGTTGTACCTGGGGGCTGGCCTATATACACATCTCGGTCTGTGTTGTAGCCGGCGCTGGCCTATATACATGTCTCGGTCTGTGTTGTATCTGGGGTCTGGCCTATATACATGTCTCTGTCTGTGTTGTACCTGGGGATTGGCCTATATACACGTCTCAGTCTGTGTTGTACCTGGGGGCTGGCCTATATACATGTCTCGGTCTGTGTTGTAGCCGGGGCTGGCCTATATACACGTCTCGGTCTGTGATGTAGCCGGGGGCTGGCCTATATACATGTCTCGGTCTGTGTTGTACCTGGGGGCTGGCCTATATACACGTCTCAGTCTGTGTTGTACCTGGGGGCTGGCCTATATACATGTCTCGGTCTGTGTTGTAGCCGGGGCTGGCCTATATACACGTCTCGGTCTGTGTTGTAGCCGGGGCTGGCCTATATACACGTCTCGGTCTGTGTTGTAGCCGGGGCTGGCCTATATACATGTCTCGGTCTGTGTTGTATCTGGGGGTTGGCCTATATACATGTCTCGGTCTGTGTTGTACCTGGGGGTTGGCCTATATACATGTCTCGGTCTGTGTTGTACCTGGGGCTGGCCTATATACACGTCTCGGTCTGTGTTGTAGCCGGGGCTGGCCTATATATACGTCTCCGTCTGTGTTGTAGCCGGGGCTGGCCTATATACATGTCTCGGTCTGTGTTGTATCTGGGGGTTGGCCTATATACACGTCTCAGTCTGTGTTGTACCTGGGGGTTGGCCTATATACATGTCTCGGTCTGTGTTGTAGCCGGGGCTGGCCTATATACACGTCTCGGTCTGTGTTGTAGCCGGGGCTGGCCTATATACACGTCTCGGTCTGTGTTGTATCTGGGGGCTGGCCTATATACACGTCTCGGTCTGTGTTGTACCTGGGGCTGGCCTATATACATGTCTCGGTCTGTGTTGTAGCCGGGGCTGGCCTATATACATGTCTCGGTCTGTGTTTTAGCCGGGGCTGGCCTATATACACGTCTCGGTCTGTGTTGTAGCCGGGGCTGGCCTATATACACGTCTCGGTCTGTGTTGTATCTGGGGGTTGGCCTATATACACGTCTCGGTCTGTGATGTAGCCGGGGGCTGGCCTATATACATGTCTCGGTCTGTGTTGTACCTGGGGGCTGGCCTATATACACGTCTCAGTCTGTGTTGTACCTGGGGGCTGGCCTATATACACGTCTCAGTCTGTGTTGTACCTGGGGGCTGGCCTATATACATGTCTCGGTCTGTGTTGTAGCCGGGGCTGGCCTATATACACGTCTCGGTCTGTGTTGTAGCCGGGGCTGGCCTATATACACGTCTCGGTCTGTGTTGTAGCCGGGGCTGGCCTATATACATGTCTCGGTCTGTGTTGTACAGGGGGCTGGCCTATATACACGTCTCGGTCTATGTTGTAGCCGGGGCTGGCCTATATACACGTCTCGGTCTGTGTTGTACAGTGGGCTGGGCTATATACATGTCTCGGTCTGTGTTGTAGCCGGGGGCTGGCCTATATACATGTCTCGGTCTGTGTTATACCCGGGGCTGGCCTATATACACGTCTCAGTCTGTGTTGTACCTGGGGGCTGGCCTATATACACGTCTCGGTCTGTGTTGTATCTGGGGGTTGGCCTATATACATGTCTCGGTCTGTGTTGTATCTGGGGGTTGGCCTATATACATGTCTCGGTCTGTGTTGTACCCGGGGCTGGCCTATATACACGTCTCGGTCTGTGTTGTAGCCGGGGGCTGGCCTATATACACGTCTCGGTCTGTGTTGTACCTGGGGGTTGGCCTATATACACGTCTCAGTCTGTGTTGTACCTGGGGCTGGCCTATATACATGTCTCGGTCTGTGTTGTACCTGGGGGTTGGCCTATATACACGTCTCGGTCTGTGTTGTATCTGGGGGTTGGCCTATATACACGTCTCGGTCTGTGTTGTAGCTGGGGCTGGTCTATATACACGTCTCGGTCTGTGTTGTAGCCGGGGGTTGGCCTATATACACGTCTCGGTCTGTGTTGTAGCCGGGGGCTGGCCTATATACATGTCTCGGTCTGTGTTGTACCCGGGGCTGGCCTATATACACGTCTCGGTCTGTGTTGTATCTGGGGGTTGGCCTATATACATGTCTCGGTCTGTGTTGTACCCGGGGCTGGCCTATATACATGTCTCGGTCTGTGTTGTACCCGGGGCTGGCCTATATACACGTCTCGGTCTGTGTTGTACAGTGGGCTGGGCTATATACATGTCTCGGTCTGTGTTGTAGCCGGGGGCTGGCCTATATACATGTCTCGGTCTGTGTTATACCCGGGGCTGGCCTATATACACGTCTCAGTCTGTGTTGTACCTGGGGGCTGGCCTATATACACGTCTCGGTCTGTGTTGTAGCCGGGGGCTGGGCTATATACACGTCTCGGTCTGTGTTGTAGCCGGGGGCTGGGCTATATACACGTCTCGGTCTGTGTTGTAGCCGGGGGTTGGCCTATATACACGTCTCGGTCTGTGTTGTACCTGGGGGCTGGCCTATATACACGTCTCGGTCTGTGTTGTACCTGGGGCTGGCCTATATACATGTCTCGGTCTGTGTTGTAGCCGGGGGCTGGCCTATATACACGTCTCGGTCTGTGTTGTACCTGGGGGCTGGCCTATATACACGTCTCAGTCTGTGTTGTACCCGGGGGCTGGCCTATATACACGTCTCGGTCTGTGTTCTATCTGGGGGCTGGCCTATATAAATGTCTTGGTCTGTGTTGTAGCCGGGGGCTGGCCTATATACACGTCTCGGTCTGTGTTGTAGCCGGGGCTGGCCTATATACATGTCTCGGTCTGTGTTGTAGCCGGGGGCTGGCCTATATACACGTCTCGGTCTGTGTTGTACCTGGGGGCTGGCCTATATACACGTCTCGGTCTGTGTTGTAGCCGGGGCTGGCCTATATACATGTCTCGGTCTGTGTTGTAGCCGGGGGCTGGCCTATATACACGTCTCGGTCTGTGTTGTACCTGGGGGTTGGCCTATATACATGTCTCGGTCTGTGTTGTACCTGGGGGCTGGCCTATATACACGTCTCGGTCTGTGTTGTAGCCGGGGGCTGGCCTATATACACGTCTCGGTCTGTGTTGTACCTGGGGGCTGGCCTATATACACATCTCGGTCTGTGTTGTAGCCGAGGCTGGCCTATATACATGTCTCGGTCTGTGTTGTATCTGGGGGCTGGCCTATATACACGTCTCGGTCTGTGTTGTACCTGGGGGTTGGCCTATATACACGTCTCGGTCTGTGTTATACCTGGGGATTGGCCTATATACACGTCTCAGTCTGTGTTGTACCTGGGGGCTGGCCTATATACACGTCTCGGTCTGTGATGTAGCCGGCGCTGGCCTATATACACGTCTCCGTTTGTGTTGTAGCCGGGGCTGGCCTATATACATGTCTCGGTCTGTGTTGTACCTGGGGGCTGGCCTATATACACGTCTCAGTCTGTGTTGTACCTGGGGGCTGGCCTATATACATGTCCCGGTCTGTGTTGTAGCCGGGGCTGGCCTATATACACGTCTCAGTCTGCGTTGTAGCCGGGGCTGGCCTATATACACGTCTAGGTCTGTGTTGTAGCCGGGGCTGGCCTATATACACGTCTCGGTCTGTGTTGTAGCCGGGGCTGGCCTATATACATGTCTCGGTCTGTGTTGTATCTGGGGGTTGGCCTATATACATGTCTCGGTCTGTGTTGTACCTGGGGGTTGGCCTATTTACATGTCTCGGTCTGTGTTGTACCTGGGGGCTGGCCTATATACACGTCTCGGTCTGTGTTGTAGCCGGGGCTGGCCTATATACACGTCTCCGTCTGTGTTGTAGCCGGGGCTGGCCTATATACATGTCTCGGTCTGTGTTGTATCTGGGGGTTGGCCTATATACACGTCTCAGTCTGTGTTGTACCTGGGGGTTGGCCTATATACATGTCTCGGTCTGTGTTGTAGCCGGGGCTGGCCTATATACACGTCTTGGTCTGTGTTGTAGCCGGGGCTGGCCTATATACACGTCTCGGTCTGTGTTGTATCTGGGGGCTGGCCTATATACACGTCTCGGTCTGTGTTGTACCTGGCGCTGGCCTATATACATGTCTCGGTCTGTGTTTTAGCCGGGGCTGGCCTATATACACGTCTCGGTCTGTGTTGTAGCCGGGGCTGGCCTATATACACGTCTCGGTCTGTGTTGTATCTGGGGGCTGGCCTATATACACGTCTCGGTCTGTGTTGTAGCCGGGGCTGGCCTATATACACGTCTCGGTCTGTGTTGTACCTGGGGGTTGGCCTATATACATGTCTCGGTCTGTGTTGTACCTGGGTATTGGCCTATATACACGTCTCAGTCTGTGTTGTACCTGGGGGCTGGCCTATATACACGTCTCGGTCTGTGTTGTATCTGGGGGTTTGCCTATATACATGTCTCGGTCTGTGTTGTATCTGGGGGTTGGCCTATATACATGTCTCGGTCTGTGTTGTACCTGGGGGCTGGCCTATATACACGTCTCGGTCTGTGATGTAGCCGGGGGCTGGCCTATATACATGTCTCAGTCTGTGTTGTACCTGGGGGCTGGCCTATATACATGTCTCGGTCTGTGTTGTAGCCGGGGCTGGCCTATATACACGTCTCGGTCTGTAATGTAGCCGGGGCTGGCCTATATACACGTCTCGGTCTGTGTTGTAGCCGGGGCTGGCCTATATACATGTCTCGGTCTGTGTTGTACAGGGGGCTGGCCTATACACACGTCTCGGTCTGTGTTGTAGCCGGGTGCTGGTCTATATACACGTCTCGGTCTGTGTTGTACCTGGGGGTTGGCCTATATACATGTCTCGGTCTGTGTTGTACCTGGGGGCTGGCCTATATACACGTCTCGGTCTGTGTTTTAGCCGGGGGCTGGTCTATATACACGTCTCGGTCTGTGTTGTACCTGGGGGTTGGCCTATATACATGTCTCGGTCTGTGTTGTACCTGGGGGCTGGCCTATATACACGTCTCGGTCTGTGTTTTAGCCGGGGGCTGGCCTATATACATGTCTCGGTCTGTGTTGTAGCCGGGGGCTGGTCTATATACACGTCTCGGTCTGTGTTGTACCTGGGGGTTGGCCTATATACATGTCTCGGTCTGTGTTGTACCTGGGGGCTGGCCTATATACACGTCTCGGTCTGTGTTTTAGCCGGGGCTGGCCTATATACACGCCTCGGTCTGTGTTGTATCTGGGGTCTGGCCTATATACACGTCTCGGTCTGTGTTGTACCTGGGGGCTGGCCTATATACACATCTCGGTCTGTGTTGTAGCCGGCGCTGGCCTATATACATGTCTCGGTCTGTGTTGTATCTGGGGTCTGGCCTATATACACGTCTCGGTCTGTGTTGTACCTGGGGGTTGGCCTATATACATGTCTCTGTCTGTGTTGTACCTGGGGATTGGCCTATATACACGTCTCAGTCTGTGTTGTACCTGGGGGCTGGCCTATATACACGTCTCGGTCTGTGTTGTACCTGGGGGCTGGCCTATATACATGTCTCGGTCTGTGTTGTAGCCGGGGCTGGCCTATATACACGTCTCGGTCTGTGATGTAGCCGGGGGCTGGCCTATATACACGTCTCAGTCTGTGTTGTACCTGGGGGCTGGCCTATATACATGTCTCGGTCTGTGTTGTAACCGGGGCTGGCCTATATACACGTCTCGGTCTGTGTTGTAGCCGGGGCTGGCCTATATACACGTCTCGGTCTGTGTTGTAGCCGGGGCTGGCCTATATACACGTCTCGGTCTGAGTTGTACCCGGGGCTGGCCTATATACATGTCTCGGTCTGTGTTATACCCGGGGGCTGGCCTATATACATGTCTCGGTCTGTGTTGTAGCCGGGGCTGGCCTATATACACGTCTCGGTCTGTGTTGTAGCCGGGGCTGGCCTATATACATGTCTCGGTCTGTGTTGTACCTGGGGGATGGCCTATATACATGTCTCGGTCTGTGTTGTAGCCGGGGCTGGCCTATATACATGTCTCGGTCTGTGTTGTACCTGGGGCTGGCCTATATACACGTCTCGGTCTGTGTTGTAGCCGGGGCTGGCCTATATATACGTCTCCGTCTGTGTTGTAGCCGGGGCTGGCCTATATACATGTCTCGGTCTGTGTTGTATCTGGGGGTTGGCCTATATACACGTCTCAGTCTGTGTTGTACCTGGGGGTTGGCCTATATACATGTCTCGGTCTGTGTTGTAGCCGGGGCTGGCCTATATACACGTCTCGGTCTGTGTTGTAGCCGGGGCTGACCTATATACACGTCTCGGTCTGTGTTGTATCTGGGGGCTGGCCTATATACACGTCTCGGTCTGTGTTGTACCTGGGGCTGGCCTATATACATGTCTCGGTCTGTGTTGTAGCCGGGGCTGGCCTATATACATGTCTCGGTCTGTGTTTTAGCCGGGGCTGGCCTATATACACGTCTCGGTCTGTGTTGTAGCCGGGGCTGGCCTATATACACGTCTCGGTCTGTGTTGTATCTGGGGGTTGGCCTATATACACGTCTCGGTCTGTGATGTAGCCGGGGGCTGGCCTATATACATGTCTCGGTCTGTGTTGTACCAGGGGGCTGGCCTATATACACGTCTCAGTCTGTGTTGTACCTGGGGGCTGGCCTATATACACGTCTCAGTCTGTGTTGTAGCCGGGGCTGGCCTATATACACGTCTCGGTCTGTGTTGTAGCCGGGGCTGGCCTATATACATGTCTCGGTCTGTGTTGTAGCCGGGGCTGGCCTATATACACGTCTCGGTCTGTGTTGTAGCCGGGGCTGGCCTATATACACGTCTCGGTCTGTGTTGTAGCCGGGGCTGGCCTATATACATGTCTCGGTCTGTGTTGTACAGGGGGCTGGCCTATATACACGTCTCGGTCTATGTTGTAGCCGGGGCTGGCCTATATACACGTCTCGGTCTGTGTTGTACAGTGGGCTGGGCTATATACATGTCTCGGTCTGTGTTGTAGCCGGGGGCTGGCCTATATACATGTCTCGGTCTGTGTTATACCCGGGGCTGGCCTATATACACGTCTCAGTCTGTGTTGTACCTGGGGGCTGGCCTATATACACGTCTCGGTCTGTGTTGTATCTGGGGGTTGGCCTATATACATGTCTCGGTCTGTGTTGTATCTGGGGGTTGGCCTATATACATGTCTCGGTCTGTGTTGTACCCGGGGCTGGCCTATATACACGTCTCGGTCTGTGTTGTAGCCGGGGGCTGGCCTATATACACGTCTCGGTCTGTGTTGTACCTGGGGGTTGGCCTATATACACGTCTCGGTCTGTGTTGTACCTGGGGCTGGCCTATATACATGTCTCGGTCTGTGTTGTACCTGGGGGTTGGCCTATATACACGTCTCGGTCTGTGTTGTATCTGGGGGTTGGCCTATATACACGTCTCGGTCTGTGTTGTAGCTGGGGCTGGTCTATATACACGTCTCGGTCTGTGTTGTAGCCGGGGGTTGGCCTATATACACGTCTCGGTCTGTGTTGTAGCCGGGGGCTGGCCTATATACATGTCTCGGTCTGTGTTGTACCCGGGGCTGGCCTATATACACGTCTCGGTCTGTGTTGTATCTGGGGGTTGGCCTATATACATGTCTCGGTCTGTGTTGTACCCGGGGCTGGCCTATATACATGTCTCGGTCTGTGTTGTACCCGGGGCTGGGCTATATACATGTCTCGGTCTGTGTTGTAGCCGGGGGCTGGCCTATATACATGTCTCGGTCTGTGTTATACCCGGGGCTGGCCTATATACACGTCTCAGTCTGTGTTGTACCTGGGGGCTGGCCTATATACACGTCTCGGTCTGTGTTGTATCTGGGGGTTGGCCTATATACATGTCTCGGTCTGTGTTGTATCTGGGGGTTGGCCTATATACATGTCTCGGTCTGTGTTGTACCCGGGGGCTGGCCTATATACATGTCTCGGTCTGTGTTATACCCGGGGCTGGCCTATATACACGTCTCAGTCTGTGTTGTACCTGGGGGCTGGCCTATATACACGTCTCGGTCTGTGTTGTATCTGGGGGTTGGCCTATATACATGTCTCGGTCTGTGTTGTATCTGGGGGTTGGCCTATATACATGTCTCGGTCTGTGTTGTACCCGGGGCTGGCCTATATACACGTCTCGGTCTGTGTTGTACCTGGGGGTTGGCCTATATACACGTCTCGGTCTGTGTTGTACCTGGGGCTGGCCTATATACATGTCTCGGTCTGTGTTGTACCTGGGGGTTGGCCTATATACACGTCTCGGTCTGTGTTGTATCTGGGGGTTGGCCTATATACATGTCTCGGTCTGTGTTGTATCTGGGGGTTGGCCTATATACATGTCTCGGTCTGTGTTGTATCTGGGGGTTGGCCTATATACATGTCTCGGTCTGTGTTGTATCTGGGGGCTGGCCTATATACACGTCTCAGTCTGTGTTGTAGCCGGGGGCTGGCCTATATACACGTCTCGGTCTGTGTTGTACTTGGGGCTGGCCTATATACACGTCTCAGTCTGTGTTGTACCTGGGGGCTGGCCTATATACATGTCTCGGTCTGTGTTGTAGCCGGGGCTGGCCTATATACATGTCTCGGTCTGTGTTGTACCTGGGGGCTGGCCTATATACACGTCTCAGTCTGTGTTGTACCTGGGGGCTGGCCTATATACATGTCTCGGTCTGTGTTGTAGCCGGGGCTGGCCTATATACACGTCTCGGTCTGTGTTGTAGCCGGGGCTGGCCTATATACACGTCTCGGTCTGTGTTGTAGCCGGGGCTGGCCTATATACATGTCTCGGTCTGTGTTTTAGCCGGGGCTGGCCTATATACATGTCTCGGTCTGTGTTGTACAGGGGGCTGGCCTATATACACGTCTCGGTCTGTGTTGTAGCCGGGGCTGGCCTATATACACGTCTCGGTCTGTGTTGTACAGGGGGCTGGGCTATATACATGTCTCGGTCTGTGTTGTAGCCGGGGGCTGGCCTATATACATGTCTCGGTCTGTGTTATACCCGGGGCTGGCCTATATACACGTCTCAGTCTGTGTTGTACCTGGGGCTGGCCTATATACATGTCTCGGTCTGTGTTGTATCTGGGGGTTGGCCTATATACATGTCTCGGTCTGTGTTGTATCTGGGAGTTGGCCTATATACATGTCTCGGTCTGTGTTGTACCTGGGGGTTGGCCTATATACACGTCTCAGTCTGTGTTGTACCTGGGGGCTGGCCTATATACACGTCTCGGTCTGTGTTGTATCTGGGGGTTGGCCTATATACATGTCTCGGTCTGTGTTGTATCTGGGGGCTGGCCTATATACACGTCTCGGTCTGTGTTGTACCTGGGGGCTGGCCTATATACACGTCTCGGTCTGTGTTGTATCTGGGGGCTGGCCTATATACATGTCTCGGTCTGTGTTGTCCCCGGGGCTGGCCTATATACACGTCTCGGTCTGTGTTGTATCTGGGGGTTGGCCTATATACATGTCTCGGTCTGTGTTGTACCCGGGGCTGGCCTATATACATGTCTCAGTCTGTGTTGTAGCCAGGGGCTGGCCTATATACACGTCTCGGTCTGTGTTGTACCTGGGGCTGGCCTATATACACGTCTCAGTCTGTGTTGTACCTGGGGGCTTGCCTATATACACGTCTCAGTCTGTGTTGTAGCCAGGGGCTGGCCTATATACACGTCTCGGTCTGTGTTGTACCTGGGGCTGGCCTATATACACGTCTCGGTCTGTGTTGTAGCCGGGGCTGGCCTATATACATGTCTCGGTCTGTGTTGTACCTGGGGGCTGGCCTATATACATGTCTCGGTCTGTGTTGTACCTGGGGGCTGGCCTATATACATGTCTCGGTCTGTGTTGTTTCTGGGGCTGGCCTGTATACACGTCTCAGTCTGTGTTGTACCTGGGGGCTGGCCTATGTACACGTCTCAGTCTGTGTTGTACCTGGGGGCTGGCCTATATACATGTCTCGGTCTGTGTTGTAGCCGGGGCTAGCCTATATACACGTCTCGGTCTGTGTTGTACCTGGGGCTGGCCTATATACACGTCTCAGTCTGTGTTGTACCTGGGGGCTGGCCTATATACATGTCTCGGTCTGTGTTGTAGCCGGGGCTGGCCTATATACACGTCTCGGTCTGTGTTGTAGCCGGGGCTGGCCTATATACACGTCTCGGTCTGTGTTTTAGCCGGGGCTGGCCTATATACATGTCTCGGTCTGTGTTATACCCGGGGCTGGCCTATATACACGTCTCAGTCTGTGTTGTACCTGGGGCTGGCCTATATACATGTCTCGGTCTGTGTTGTATCTGGGGGTTGGCCTATATACATGTCTCGGTCTGTGTTGTATCTGGGAGTTGGCCTATATACACGTCTAGGTCTGTGTTGTACAGGGGGCTGGCCTATATACACGTCTCGGTCTGTGTTGTACCTGGGGGCTGGCCTATATACACGTCTCGGTCTGTGTTGTATCTGGGGGCTGGCCTATATACATGTCTCGGTCTGTGTTGTACCCGGGGCTGGCCTATATACACGTCTCGGTCTGTGTTGTATCTGGGGGTTGGCCTATATACATGTCTCGGTCTGTGTTGTACCCGGGGCTGGCCTATATACATGTCTCGGTCTGTGTTGTACCCGGGGCTGGCCTATATACACGTCTCGGTCTGTGTTGTATCTGGGGGTTGGCCTATATACATGTCTCGGTCTGTGTTGTATCTGGGGGTTGGCCTATATACACGTCTCGGTCTGTGTTGTATCTGGGGGTTGGCCTATATACATGTCTCGGTCTGTGTTGTATCTGGGGGTTGGCCTATATACATGTCTCGGTCTGTGTTGTATCTGGGGGTTGGCCTATATACACGTCTCGGTCTGTGTTGTAGCCGGGGACTGGCCTATATACACGTCTCGGTCTGTGTTGTAGCCGGGGGCTGGCCTATATACATGTCTCGGTCTGTGTTGTATCTGGGGGTTGGCCTATATACATGTCTCGGTCTGTGTTGTACCTGGGGGCTGGCCTATATACACGTCTCGGTCTGTGTTGTATCTGGGGGCTGGCCTATATACATGCTCGGTCTGTGTTGTATCTGGGGGTTGGCCTATATACATGTCTCGGTCTGTGTTGTACCTGGGGATTGGCCTATATACACGTCTCAGTCTGTGTTGTACCTGGGGGATGGCCTATATACATGTCTCGGTCTGTGTTGTACCTGGGGGCTGGCCTATATACACGTCTCAGTCTGTGTTGTACCTGGGGCTGGCCTATATACACGTCTCGGTTTGTGTTGTATCTGGGGGTTGGCCTATATACATGTCTCGGTCTGTGTTGTAGCCGGGGCTGGCCTATATACACGTCTCGGTCTGTGTTGTAGCCGGGGGTTGGCCTATATCCACGTCTCGGTCTGTGTTGTACCTGGGGCTGGCCTATATACACGTCTCGGTCTGTGTTGTAGCCGGGGCTGGCCTATATACACGTCTCGGTCTGTGTTGTAGCCGGGGCTGGCCTATATACATGTCTCGGTCTGTGTTGTACCCGGGGCTGGCCTATATACACGTCTCGGTCTGTGTTGTAGCCGGGGCTGGCATATATACACGTCTCGGTCTGTGTTGTAGCCGGGGCTGGCCTATATACATGTCTCGGTCTGTGTTGTACCCGGGGCTGGCCTATATACATGTCTCGGTCTGTGTTGTATCTGGGGGTTGGCCTATATACACGTCTCGGTCTGTGTTGTACCTGGGGATTGTCCTATATACATGTCTCGGTCTGTGTTGTACCTGGGGGCTGGCCTATATACATGTCTCAGTCTGTGTTGTACCTGGGGGCTGGCCTATATACACGTCTCAGTCTGTGTTGTACCTGGGGGCTGGCGTATATACACGTCTCGGTCTGTGTTGTACAGGGGGCTGGCCTATATACACGTCTCGGTCTGTGTTGTATCTGGGGGCTGGCCTATATACATGTCTCGGTCTGTGTTGTATCTGGGGGATGGCCTATATACATGTCTCGGTCTGTGTTGTACCTGGGGGCTGGCCTATATACACGTCTCGGTCTGTGTTGTAGCCGGGGACTGGCCTATATACATGTCTCGGTCTGTGTTGTATCTGGGGGATGGCCTATATACACGTCTCGGTCTGTGTTGTAGCCGGGGACTGGCCTATATACATGTCTCGGTCTGTGTTGTACCTGGGGGCTGGCCTATATACACGTCTCGGTCTGTGTTGTAGCCGGGGCTGGCCTATATACACGTCTCGGTCTGTGTTGTATCTGGGGGCTGGCCTATATACACGTCTCGGTCTGTGTTGTAGCCGGGGCTGGCCTATATACACGTCTCGGTCTGTGTTGTATCTGGGGGCTGGCCTATATACATGTCTCGGTCTGTGTTGTACCTGGGGATTGGCCTATATACACGTCTCGGTCTGTGTTGTAGCCGGGGGCTGGCCTATATACACGTCTCGGTCTGTGTTGTACCTGGGGGATGGCCTATATACATGTCTCGGTCTGTGTTGTACCTGGGGATTGGCCTATATACACGTCTCGGTCTGTGTTGTATCTGTGGGTTGGTCTATATACATGTCTCGGTCTGTGTTGTACCTGGGGGCTGGCCTATATACACGTCTCGGTCTGTGTTGTACCTGGGGATTGTCCTATATACATGTCTGGGTCTGTGTTGTACCTGGGGGCTGGCCTATATACATGTTTCGGTCTGTGTTGTACCTGGGGGTTGGCCTATATACATGTCTCGGTCTGTGTTGTAGCCGGGGGCTGGCCTATATACATGTCTCGGTCTGTGTTGTAGCCGGGGGTTGGCCTATATACACGTCTCGGTCTGTGTTGTATCTGGGGGCTGGCCTATATACACATCTCGGTCTGTGTTGTATCTGGGGGTTGGCCTATATACATGTTTCGGTCTGTGTTGTATCTGGGGGCTGGCCTATATACACGTCTCAGTCTGTGTTGTACCTGGGGGCTGGCCTATATACATGTTTCGGTCTGTGTTGTACCTGGGGGCTGGCCTATATACACGTCTCGGTCTGTGTTGTACCCGGGGGCTGGCCTATATACACGTCTCGGTCTGTGTTGTATCTGGGGGCTGGCCTATATACACGTCTCGGTCTGTGTTGTAGCCGGGGGCTGGCCTATATACACGTCTCAGTCTGTGTTGTATCTGGGGGCTGGCCTATATACACGTCTCGGTCTGTGTTGTATCTGGGGGTTGGTCTATATACACGCCTCGGTCTGTGTTGTATCTGGGGGTTGGTCTATATACACGTCTCGGTCTGTGTTGTATCTGGGGGCTGGCCTATATACATGTCTCGGTCTGTGTTGTAGCCGGGGAAGGCCTATATACACGTCTCGGTCTGTGTTGTATCTGGGGGTTGGTCTATATACATGTCTCGGTCTGTGTTGTATCTGGGGGCTGGCCTATATACATGTCTCGGTCTGTGTTGTAGCCGGGGAAGGCCTATATACACGTCTCGGTCTGTGTTGTATCTGGGGGTTGGTCTATATACATGTCTCGGTCTGTGTTGTAGCCGGGGCTGGCCTATATACACGTCTCAGTCTGTGTTGTACCTGGGGGCTGGCCTATATACACGTCTCGGTCTGTGTTGTATCTGGGGGCTGGCCTATATACATGTCTCGGTCTGTGTTGTACCTGGGGCTGGCCTATATACACGTCTCGGTCTGTGCTGTAGCCGGGGCTGGCCTATATACACGTCTCGGTCTGTGTTGTATCTGGGGGCTGGCCTATATACACGTCTCGGTCTGTGTTGTAGCCGGGGGCTGGCCTATATACACGTCTCGGTCTGTGTTGTATCTGGGGGCTGGCCTATATACACGTCTCGGTCTGTGTTGTACCTGGGGGCTGGCCTATATACACGTCTCGGTCTGTGTTGTATCTGGGGGCTGGCCTATATACACGTCTCGGTCTGTGTTGTATCTGGGGGCTGGCCTATATACACGTCTCGGTCTGTGTTGTACCTGGGGGCTGGCCTATATACACGTCTCGGTCTGTGTTGTACCCGGGGCTGGCCTATATACATGTCTCGGTCTGTGTTGTACCTGGGGGCTGGCCTATATACATGTCTCGGTCTGTGTTGTAGCCGGGGGCTGGCCTATATACACGTCTCAGTCTGTGTTGTACCTGGGGGCTGGCCTATATACATGTCTCGGTCTGTGTTGTAGCCGGGGGCTGGCCTATATACACGTCTCGGTCTGTGTTGTATCTGGGGGTTGGTCTATATACACGTCTCGGTCTGTGTTGTATCTGGGGGTTGGTCTATATACACGTCTCGGTCTGTGTTGTATCTGGGGGCTGGCCTATATACACGTCTCGGTCTGTGTTGTATCTGGGGGTTGGTCTATATACACGTCTCGGTCTGTGTTGTATCTGGGGGCTGGCCTATATACATGTCTCGGTCTGTGTTGTATCTGGGGGCTGGCCTATATACACGTCTCGGTCTGTGTTGTACCTGGGGGCTGGCCTATATACATGTCTCGGTCTGTGTTGTAGCCGGGGGCTGGCCTATATACACGTCTCGGTCTGTGTTGTATCTGGGGGCTGGCCTATATACACGTCTCGGTCTGTGTTGTATCTGGGGGTTGGTCTATATACATGTCTCGGTCTGTGTTGTATCTGGGGGTTGGTCTATATACACGTCTCGGTCTGTGTTGTATCTGGGGGCTGGCCTATATACACGTCTCGGTCTGTGTTGTATCTGGGGGTTGGTCTATATACAGCACTGAACACATGAGCCAAAGCAAAAACATCACACAGCGGGGGGAGGGAGAACTCCGGACATATGACCTGGTGTAGGAACCAGTCAGATAGTTGAGGATCTGAAGCAGCAGGGCCCGGTCAGGACTCGGGGAATCTCCTTTCCTTATATATAACTCCTGCAAGTGTTACATCTCATCTTCTTCCACGTTACAAGGAAGTAATATGATCCATGTGCCTGGACTTTGACTCAAGATACAAAAAGGGGGATTGTAAACTCCACCCAGATCAGATATGAGCGATGATGGTGATGGTGACACCCGGCCGTTTTACCAGCAGCTTTGCCAATATGAAGACCATGTCCTGAGGATGATACATGAATATTTCCAGGATGATCTTCTCTACATCTTGGAGAACCTGAATCCTCAACAACTCCTGCGTCAGCTGCGTTTCCAAAACATCCCTGATGTTGAGAAATATGAGAGTCTCGAAAATGATAGAAGAAGATTGGCCTGGACCTTACTGCAGGATGTCTTCCTCGGAGGAAGAGAAGTTGTGATGGGATTATGGGCTGGTCTTTATGTCTTACGGGTGGAAGATTATTCTCTTGGCCTTCATGCTGTTCTGGAGGAACTCAGCTATAGAGGTGAGAGTCTGCCGGAGGAAATCCTACTGGACAGACATGGGCACCGACGATGTCCAGAACTGGAAGAGGCCCAGAAATATCACAAGAAACTTTTACAAGAAAAAACAGAGAAATGTATAGAAATGCTGGAACATTCTGGATTCTCCACACGACAGGTGAACCTCATAGTTGGCTCCACTCATGACTTTAGGGAACACTTAGAGAACGAACAAATAGAGATCGGGGCAAAACATGAGGAATATGCAAAGGAAGACCAAGATGAGTTACAACGCATTTTCCCTAACAAAATATTCCGTTGGTGCCACCGATCCAGACTTGTACCACATATGGTGATGTTGAGCGGAGTGCCCGGGGTAGGGAAGACCACACTGATGCATTGGTTTGTCTACGACTGGGTGAAGGGCGATCTCTATCAAAGATTCTCTTTTGTCTTTCTCTTCCAATTCCGGGAACTCAACAGACTTAAGGGTAAGGTTAGTCTGGAGACCATGATCCTTCACCAGTACTCATATCTGGAGGAGCAGTTGGAGAACATCTTACAAGATCCAGAGAAACTTCTCTTTATATTTGATGGATTAGATGAAAGCGATCATACAATGGATTTCACATCACGTCACTTGTGCTCTCATCCTAAACAGCTCGGACATTGTGGTCAGATTGTGGTTAGTTTGGTGAGAAAGTCTCTTCTTACTGGTTGTTCTGTCCTAATGACCAGTCGTCCAACCAGACTGACATCAATAGGTTGTAATGTTTTCCAGAGAATAGTAGAGATCATTGGGTTTCTTCCAGAAGAACGACAGAATTACTTTGAGAATTTCTTCTCCAACCCTGAACTGTCAGAGAAGGCTTTTACTTATGTGAAGCAGAATGCCACCTTGTACACGTTGTGTTACCTCCCGTCCTACTGCTGGATCATCTGTTCTGTATTATCCAGGAGCTTCCAGACCACAAGTAGTGACCAGCAGGTGACATTATTACCCAGAACAGTCACACAACTCTTTGCCATGTTTGTCGCCAACATTCTGTCCAATCACAGCCTGGAGAAAAGTGACGCTCAGAAGATCCTGCAGTCCATCGGATGGATGGCAGAATATGGAGTCATGAACCACAGGATTATCTTTGAGGAACGAGATCTGGAATCTTTCCATGTGGACAATAAGTCAAAGCTCTTGTCAAGTTTTCTGCTGGAATCGGAGGAACCTGTGACCTATTCCTTCTTACATCTCACTCTCCAGGAATTCTTCTCTGCTGTGGTCCATTATACAGATTATTCTCCTGAGAAGTTACAGAAATCACTAGAAGAAGCCAAATCCTATTCTGATGGACGTGGTGAGATGTTCCTCCGTTTTCTGTGTGGTCTATCAGACACTTCCACCAGGTCAGTACTGTCTGGATACCTGGACACACAAGCAGATCAGACTTCTAGAGATGTCATCGCTTGGCTGAAGAACCTCATTCTAGAAGAGCAGAGACTGGAGGAAAGTGAGGACAAGACGCGACGTCTTCTCAGGACATTCTTCTACCTATATGAAAGCAGAAATAAGGCTCTAGTGCTGGAATCATTACAGTCACACAGAAGACTTGGTCTTCACAATGTCCACATGTCATCTCTAGACTGCACAGTGTTAGCGTTCATCATGGAGACCTGCACACAAATAGAAGAACTCCGTCTATATAGATGTTATTTAAACAACAAAAAATTAGAAAGACTTGCACCCGCCTTACACGACCTCCAGAATCTGGGTTTGGATGGGGATCATCTATCAGACACCTCCTGCATCCAGTTGGCCTCTGTAATCAGGAAGAACCAGTCCCTGAAGACACTGGTCCTATCTAATAATCGTCTGTATGGTCCTCACTTCAGTGACCTGACGGAGGTTCTGGCCAGTCCGGCCTGCAGGGTAGAGGAATTGAATTTGAGTTTTAATAACCTACCGGATGATTCCTGCACCGAGTTGTCATCGATAATCCGGAATAACCAGTCCCTGAGGACACTGGACCTGTCTGGTAACCATCTGTCTGGTCCTCACTTCACTGACATGATGGCCGCTCTCTCCAGCCTGTCCTGCAGGGTCGAGGAGGTGAGTTTGTCTTGTAATGATCTCCCCGATGTGTCCTGCACCCCGCTGGCATCTGTAATAAGGAGTAACCAGTCCCTAAAGAAACTTGACCTGTCATACAACTGTCTGTCCGGTCCTCACTTCAGTGACCTCATGGCCGCTCTGAGCAGTCCAGTCTGCAGGATAGAAGAATTACAACTGGCTGCCAATCATCTAGAAGACGCGTCCTGCACCCAACTAGCATCGGGAATAAGGAATAACCGGACTCTGAGGAGACTTGTCCTGTCTCATAACCATCTGTCCGGTCCTCACTTCAGTGACCTCATGGCCGCTCTGAGCAGTCCAGTCTGCAGGATAGAGGAGATCCACATGTGGGGGAACAGACTGTCTGAGGAGACGAAGGAAGTCCTAAGAGAGCTGGAAGAAACAGAACAGATATGAAGATCTTCTACTGAATAGTGACTGCACCAGCAGAATAGTGAGCGCAGCTCTGGAGTATAATACAGGATAAGTAATGTAATGTATGTACACAGTGACTGCACCAGCAGAATAGTGAGCGCAGCTCTGGAGTATAATACAGGATAAGTAATGTAATGTAATGTATGTACACAGTGACTGCACCAGCAGAATAGTGAGCGCAGCTCTGGAGTATAATACAGGATAAGTAATGTAATGTATGTACACAGTGACTGCACCAGCAGAATAGTGAGCGCAGCTCTGGAGTATAATACAGGATAAGTAATGTAATGTATAAGCACAGTGACTGTACCAGCAGAATAGTGAGCGGAGCTCTGGAGTATAATACAGGATAAGTAATGTATGTACACAGTGACTGTACCAGCAGAATAGTGAGCGCAGCTCTGGAGTATAATACAGGATAAGTAATGTAGTGTATGTACACAGTGACTGTACCAGCAGAATAGTGAGCGGAGCTCTGGAGTATAATACAGGATAAGTAATGTATGTACACAGTGACTGTACCAGCAGAATAGTGAGCGCAGCTCTGGAGTATAATACAGGATAAGTAATGTAATGTATAAGCACAGTGACTGTACCAGCAGAATAGTGAGCGGAGCTCTGGAGTATAATACAGGATAAGTAATGTAATGTATGTACACAGTGACTGCACCAGCAGAATAGTGAGCGCAGCTCTGGGGTATAATACAGGATAAGTAATGTAATGTATGTACACAGTGACTGTACCAGCAGAATAGTGAGCGCAGCTCTGGAGTATAATACAGGATAAGTAATGTATGTACACAGTGACTGTACCAGCAGAATAGTGAGCGCAGCTCTGGAGTATAATACAGGATAAGTAATGTAGTGTATGTACACAGTGACTGTACCAGCAGAATAGTGAGCGCAGCTCTGGAGTATAATACAGGATAAGTAATGTAATGTATGTACACAGTGACTGCACCAGCAGAATAGTGAGCGCAGCTCTGGAGTATAATACAGGATAAGTAATGTAATGTATGTACACAGTGACCAGCAGAATAGTGAGCGCAGCTCTGGGGTATAATACAGGATAAGTAATGTAATGTATGTACACAGTGACTGTACCAGCAGAATAGTGAGCGCAGCTCTGGAGTATAATACAGGATAAGTAATGTAATGTATGTACACAGTGACTGTACCAGCAGAATAGTGAGCGCAGCTCTGGAGTATAATACAGGATACGTAATGTAATGTATGTACACAGTGACTGCACCAGCAGAATAGTGAGCGCAGCTCTGGAGTATAATACAGGATAAGTAATGTAATGTATGTACACAGTGACTGCACCAGCAGAATAGTGAGCGCAGCTCTGGAGTATAATACAGGATAATTAATGTAATGTATATACACATTGACTGTACCAGCAGAATAGTGAGCGCAGCTCTGGAGTATAATACAGGATAAGTAATGTAATGTATGTACATAGTGACTGTACCAGCAGAATAGTGAGCGCAGCTCTGGAGTATAATACAGGATAAGTAATGTAATGTATGTACACAGGGACTGTACCAGCAGAACAGTGAGCGCAGCTCTGCAGTATAATACAGGATAAGTAATGTAATGTATGTACACAGGGACTGTACCAGCAGAACAGTGAGCGCAGCTCTGGAGTATAATACAGGATAAGTAATGTAATGTATGTACACAGTGACTGCACCAGCAGAATAGTGAGTGCAGCTCTGGAGTATAATACAGGATAAGTAATGTAATGTATGTACACAGTGACTGCACCAGCAGAATAGTGAGCGCAGCTCTGGAGTATAATACAGGATAAGTAATGTAATGTAATGTATGTACACAGTGACTGTACCAGCAGAATAGTGAGCGCAGCTCTGCAGTATAATACAGGATAAGTAATGTAATGTATGTACACAGTGACTGTACCAGCAGAATAGTGAGCGCAGCTCTGGAGTATAATACAGGGTAAGTAATGTGATGTATGTACACAGTGACTGCACCGGCAGAATAGTGAGCGCAGCTCTGGAGTATAATACAGGATAAGTAATGTAATGTATGTACACAGTGACTGCACCAGCAGAATAGTGAGCGCAGCTCTGGAGTATAATACAGGATAAGTAATGTAATGTATGTACAAAGTGACTGTACCAGCAGAATAGTGAGCGCAGCTCTGGAGTATAATACAGGATACGTAATGTAATGTATGTACACAGTGACTGTACCAGCAGAATACTGAGCGCAGCTCTGGGGTATAGTACAGGATAAGTAATGTAATGTATGTACACAGTGACTGCACCAGCAGAATAGTGAGCGCAGCTCTGGAGTATAATACATGATAAGTATTGTAATGTATGTACACAGTGACTGTACCAGCAGAATAGTGAGCGCAGCTCTGGAGTATAATACGGGATAAGTAATGTAATGTATGTACACAGTGACTGTACCAGCAGAATAGTGAGCGCAGCTCTGGAGTATAATACAGGATAAGTAATGTAATGTATGTACACAGTGACTGCACCAGCAGAATAGTGAGCGCAGCTCTGGAGTATAATACAGGATAAGTAATGTAATGTATGTACACAGTGACTGCACCAGCAGAATAGTGAGCGCAGCTCTGGAGTATAATACAGGATAAGTAATGTAATGTATGTACACAGTGACTGTACCAGCAGAATAGTGAGCGCAGCTCTGGAGTATAATACAGGATCAGTAATGTAATGTATGTACACAGTGACTGTACCAGCAGAATAGTGAGCGCAGCTCTGGAGTATAATACAGGATCAGTAATGTAATGTATATACACAGTGACTGTACCAGCAGAATAGTGAGCGCAGCTCTGGAGTATAATACATGATAAGTATTGTAATGTATGTACACAGTGACTGTACCAGCAGAATAGTGAGCGCAGCTCTGGAATATAATACAGAATAAGTAATGTAATGTATGTACACAGTGACTGTACCAGCAGAATAGTGAGCGCAGCTCTGGAGTATAATACAGGATAAGTAATGTAATGTATGTACACAGTGACTGCACCAGCAGAATAGTGAGCGCAGCTCTGGAGTATAATAAAGGATAAGTAATGTAATGTATGTACACAGTGACTGCACCAGCAGAATAGTGAGCGCAGCTCTGGAGTATAATACAGGATAAGTAATGTAATGTATGTACACAGTGACTGCACCAGCAGAATAGTGAGCGCAGCTCTGGAGTATAATACAGGATAAGTAATGTAATGTATGTACACAGTGACTGTACCAGCAGAATAGTGAGCGCAGCTCTGGAGTATAATACAGGATCAGTAATGTAATGTATGTACACAGTGACTGTACCAGCAGAATAGTGAGCGCAGCTCTGGAGTATAATACAGGATCAGTAATGTAATGTATATACACAGTGACTGTACCAGCAGAATAGTGAGCGCAGCTCTGGAGTATAATACATGATAAGTATTGTAATGTATGTACACAGTGACTGTACCAGCAGAATAGTGAGCGCAGCTCTGGAATATAATACAGAATAAGTAATGTAATGTATGTACACAGTGACTGTACCAGCAGAATAGTGAGCGCAGCTCTGGAGTATAATACAGGATAAGTAATGTAATGTATGTACACAGTGACTGCACCAGCAGAATAGTGAGCGCAGCTCTGGAGTATAATAAAGGATAAGTAATGTAATGTATGTACACAGTGACTGCACCAGCAGAATAGTGAGCGCAGCTCTGGAGTATAATACAGGATAAGTAATGTAATGTATGTACACAGTGACTGCACCAGCAGAATAGTGAGCGCAGCTCTGGAGTATAATACAGGATAAGTAATGTAATGTATGTACACAGTGACTGTACCAGCAGAATAGTGAGCGCAGCTCTGGAGTATAATACAGGATAAGTAATGTAATGTATGTACACAGTGACTGCACCAGCAGAATAGTGAGCGCAGCTCTGGAGTATAATACAGGATAAGTAATGTAATGTATGTACACAGTGACTGCACCAGCAGAATAGTGAGCGCAGCTCTGGAGTATAATACAGGATAAGTAATGTAATGTATGTACACAGTGACTGCACCAGCAGAATAGTGAGCGCAGCTCTGG
This sequence comes from Leptodactylus fuscus, assembly GCF_031893055.1. Taxonomy (NCBI): domain Eukaryota; kingdom Metazoa; phylum Chordata; class Amphibia; order Anura; family Leptodactylidae; genus Leptodactylus; species Leptodactylus fuscus. Next base: position 2,573,731 of record NC_134268.1, on the reverse strand, counting down.
AGTATAATACAGGATAAGTAATGTAATGTATGTACACAGTGACTGTACCGGCAGAATAGTGAGCGCAGCTCTGGAGTATAATACAGGATAAGTAATGTAATGTATGTACACAGTGACTGCACCAGCAGAATAGTGAGCGCAGCTCTGGAGTATAATACAGGATAAGTAATGTAATGTATGTACACAGTGACTGCACCAGCAGAATAGTGAGCGCAGCTCTGGGGTATAATACAGGATAAGTAATGTAATGTATGTACACAGTGACTGTACCAGCAGAATAGTGAGCGCAGCTCTGGAGTATAATACAGGATAAGTAATGTAATGTATGTACACAGTGACAGTACCAGCAGAATAGTGAGCGCAGCTCTGGAGTATAATACAGGATAAGTAATGTAATGTATGTACACAGTGACTGTACCAGCAGAATAGTGAGCGCAGCTCTGGAGTATAATACAGGATAAGTAATGTAATGTATGAACGCAGTGACTGTACCAGCAGAATAGTGAGCGCAGCTCTGGAGTATAATACAGGATAAGTAATGTAATGTATGTACACAGTGACTGTACCAGCAGAATAGTGAGTGCAGCTCTGGGGTATAATACAGGATAAGTAATGTAATGTATGTACACAGTGACTGTACCAGCAGAATAGTGAGCGCAGCTCTGGAGTATAATACAGGATAAGTAATGTAATGTATGTACACAGTGACTGTACCAGCAGAATAGTGAGCGCAGCTCTGGAGTATAATACAGGATAAGTAATGTAATGTATGTACACAGTGACTGTACCAGCAGAATAGTGATCGCAGCTCTGGAGTATAATACAGGATAAGTAATGTAATGTATGAACACAGTGACTGCACCAGCAGAATAGTGAGCGCAGCTCTGGAGTATAATACAGGATAAGTAATGTAATGTATGTACACAGTGACTGCACCAGCAGAATAGTGAGCGCAGCTCTGGAGTATAATACAGGATAAGTAATGTAATGTATGAACACAGTGACTGCACCAGCAGAATAGTGAGCGCAGCTCTGGAGTATAATACAGGAGAAGTAATGTAATGTATGTACACAGTGACTGCACCAGCAGAATAGTGAGCGCAGCTCTGGAGTATAATACAGGATAAGTAATGTAATGTATGTACACAGTGACTGTACCAGCAGAATAGTGAGCGCAGCTCTGGAGTATAGTACAGGAGAAGTAATGTAATGTATGAACACAGTGACTGCACCAGCAGAATAGTGAGCGCAGCTCTGGGGTATAATACAGGATAAGTAATGTAATGTATGTACACAGTGACTGTACCAGCAGAATAGTGAGCGCAGCTCTGGAGTATAATACAGGATAAGTAATGTAATGTATGTACACAGTGACTGTACCAGCAGAATAGTGAGTGCAGCTCTGGGGTATAATACAGGATAAGTAATGTAATGTATGTACACAGTGACTGTACCAGCAGAATAGTGAGCGCAGCTCTGGAGTATAATACAGGATAAGTAATGTAATGTATGTACACAGTGACTGTACCAGCAGAATAGTGAGCGCAGCTCTGGAGTATAATACAGGATAAGTAATGTAATGTATGTACACAGTGACTGCACCAGCAGAATAGTGAGCGCAGCTCTGGAGTATAATACAGGATAAGTAATGTAATGTATGTACACAGTGACTGTACCAGCAGAATAGTGAGCGCAGCTCTGGAGTATAATACAGGATAAGTAATGTAATGTATGAACACAGTGACTGCACCAGCAGAATAGTGAGCGCAGCTCTGGAGTATAATACAGGATAAGTAATGTAATGTATGTACACAGTGACTGTACCAGCAGAATAGTGAGCGCAGCTCTGGAGTATAGTACAGGAGAAGTAATGTAATGTATGAACACAGTGACTGCACCAGCAGAATAGTGAGCGCAGCTCTGGAGTATAATACAGGATAAGTAATGTATGTACACAGTGACTGTACCAGCAGAATAGTGAGCGCAGCTCTGGGGTATAATACAGGATAAGTAATGTAATGTATGTACACAGTGACTGTACCAGCAGAATAGTGAGCGCAGCTCTGGAGTATAATACAGGATAAGTAATGTAATGTATGTACACAGTGACTGCACCAGCAGAATAGTGAGCGCAGCTCTGGAGTATAATACGGGATAAGTAATGTAATGTATGTACACAGTGACTGTACCAGCAGAATAGTGAGCGCAGCTCTGGAGTATAATACAGGATAAGTAATGTAATGTATGTACACAGTGACTGTACCAGCAGAACAGTGAGCGCAGCTCTGGAGTATAATACGGGATAAGTAATGTAATGTATGTACACAGTGACTGTACCAGCAGAATAGTGAGCGCAGCTCTGGAATATAATACAGGATAAGTAATGTAATGTATGTACACAGTGACTGCACCGGCAGAATAGGGAGCGCAGCTCTGGGGTATAATACGGGATAAGTAATGTAATGTATGTACACAGTGACTGCACCAGCAGAATAGTGAGCGCAGCTCTGGAGTATAATACAGGATAAGTAATGTAATTTATGTACACAGTGACTGCACCAGCAGAATAGTGAGCGCAGCTCTGGAGTATAATACGGGATAAGTAATGTAATGTATGTACACAGTGACTGTACCAGCAGAATAGTGAGCGCAGCTCTGGAGTATAATACAGGATAAGTAATGTAATGTATGTACACAGTGACTGTACCAGCAGAATAGTGAGCGCAGCTCTGGAGTATAATACGGGATAAGTAATGTAATGTATGTACACAGTGACTGCACCAGCAGAATAGTGAGCGCAGCTCTGGAGTATAATACAGGATAAGTAATGTAATGTATGTACACAGTGACTGTACCAGCAGAATAGTGAGCGCAGCTCTGGAGTATAATACAGGATAAGTAATGTAATGTATGTACACAGTGACTGTACCAGCAGAATAGTGAGCGCAGCTCTGGAGTATAATACAGGATAAGTAATGTAATGTATGTACACAGTGACTGCACCGGCAGAATAGGGAGCGCAGCTCTGGGGTATAATACGGGATAAGTAATGTAATGTATGTACACAGTGACTGCACCAGCAGAATAGTGAGCGCAGCTCTGGAGTATAATACAGGATAAGTAATGTAATTTATGTACACAGTGACTGCACCAGCAGAATAGTGAGCGCAGCTCTGGAGTATAATACGGGATAAGTAATGTAATGTATGTACACAGTGACTGTACCAGCAGAATAGTGAGCGCAGCTCTGGAGTATAATACAGGATAAGTAATGTAATGTATGTACACAGTGACTGTACCAGCAGAATAGTGAGCGCAGCTCTGGAGTATAATACGGGATAAGTAATGTAATGTATGTACACAGTGACTGCACCAGCAGAATAGTGAGCGCAGCTCTGGAGTATAATACAGGATAAGTAATGTAATGTATGAACACAGTGACTGCACCAGCAGAATAGTGAGCGCAGCTCTGGAGTATAATACAGGAGAAGTAATGTAATGTATGTACACAGTGACTGCACCAGCAGAATAGTGAGCGCAGCTCTGGAGTATAATACAGGATAAGTAATGTAATGTATGTACACAGTGACTGTACCAGCAGAATAGTGAGCGCAGCTCTGGAGTATAATACAGGAGAAGTAATGTAATGTATGAACACAGTGACTGCACCAGCAGAATAGTGAGCGCAGCTCTGGAGTATAATACAGGATAAGTAATGTATGTACACAGTGACTGCACCATCAGAATAGTGAGCGCAGCTCTGGGGTATAATACAGGATAAGTAATGTAATGTATGTACACAGTGACTGTACCAGCAGAATAGTGAGCGCAGCTCTGGAGTATAATACAGGATAAGTAATGTAATGTATGTACACAGTGACTGCACCAGCAGAATAGTGAGCGCAGCTCTGGGGTATAATACAGGATAAGTAATGTAATGTATTTACACAGTGACTGCACCAGCAGAATAGTGAGCGCAGCTCTGGAGTATAATACAGGATAAGTAATGTAATGTATGTACACAGTGACTGTACCAGCAGAATAGTGAGCGCAGCTCTGGAGTATAATACAGGATAAGTAATGTAATGTATGTACACAGTGACTGCACCAGCAGAATAGTGAGCGCAGCTCTGGAGTATAATACAGGAGAAGTAATGTAATGTATGAACACAGTGACTGCACCAGCAGAATAGTGAGCGCAGCTCTGGAGTATAATACAGGATAAGTAATGTATGTACACAGTGACTGCACCATCAGAATAGTGAGCGCAGCTCTGGGGTATAATACAGGATAAGTAATGTAATGTATGTACACAGTGACTGTACCAGCAGAATAGTGAGCGCAGCTCTGGAGTATAATACAGGATAAGTAATGTAATGTATGTACACAGTGACTGCACCAGCAGAATAGTGAGCGCAGCTCTGGAGTATAATACGGGATAAGTAATGTAATGTATGTACACAGTGACTGTACCAGCAGAATAGTGAGTGCAGCTCTGGAGTATAATACAGGATAAGTAATGTAATGTATGTACACAGTGACTGTACCAGCAGAATAGTGAGCGCAGCTCTGGAGTATAATACGGGATAAGTAATGTAATGTATGTACACAGTGACTGTACCAGCAGAATAGTGAGCGCAGCTCTGGAGTATAATACGGGATAAGTAATGTAATGTATGTACACAGTGACTGTACCAGCAGAATAGTGAGCGCAGCTCTGGAGTATAATACAGGATAAGTAATGTAATGTATGTACACAGTGACTGCACCGGCAGAATAGGGAGCGCAGCTCTGGGGTATAATACGGGATAAGTAATGTAATGTATGTACACAGTGACTGCACCAGCAGAATAGTGAGCGCAGCTGTGGAGTATAATACAGGATAAGTAATGTAATTTATGTACACAGTGACTGCACCAGCAGAATAGTGAGCGCAGCTCTGGAGTATAATACGGGATAAGTAATGTAATGTATGTACACAGTGACTGTACCAGCAGAATAGTGAGCGCAGCTCTGGAGTATAATACAGGATAAGTAATGTAATGTATGTACACAGTGACTGTACCAGCAGAATAGTGAGCGCAGCTCTGGAGTATAATACAGGATAAGTAATGTAATGTATGTACACAGTGACTGCACCAGCAGAATAGTGAGCGCAGCTCTGGAGTATAATACAGGATAAGTAATGTAATGTATGTACACAGTGACTGCACCAGCAGAATAGTGAGCGCAGCTCTGGAGTATAATACAGGATAAGTAATGTAATATATGTACACAGTGACTGTACCAGCAGAATAGTGATCACAGCTCTGGAGTATAATACGGGATAAGTAATGTAATGTATGTACACAGTGACTGCACCATCAGAATAGTGAGCGCAGCTCTGGGGTATAATACAGGATAAGTAATGTAATGTATGTACACAGTGACTGTACCAGCAGAATAGTGAGCGCAGCTCTGGAGTATAATACAGGATAAGTAATGTAATGTATGTACACAGTGACTGTACCAGCAGAATAGTGAGCGCAGCTCTGGAGTATAATACAGGAGAAGTAATGTAATGTATGTACACAGTGACTGTACCAGCAGAATAGTGAGCGCAGCTCTGGGGTATAATACAGGATAAGTAATGTAATGTATGTACACAGTGACTGTACCAGCAGAATAGTGAGCGCAGCTCTGGAGTATAATACAGGATAAGTAATGTAATGTATGTACACAGTGACTGTACCAGCAGAATAGTGAGCGCAGCTCTGGAGTATAATACAGGATAAGTAATGTAATGTATGTACACAGTGACTGTACCAGCAGAATAGTGAGCGCAGCTCTGGAGTATAATACAGGATAAGTAATGTAATGTATGTACACAGTGACTGTACCAGCAGAATAGTGAGCGCAGCTCTGGAGTATAATACAGGATAAGTAATGTAATGTATGTACACAGTGACTGTACCAGCAGAATAGTGAGCGCAGCTCTGGAGTATAATACAGGATAAGTAATGTAATGTATGTACACAGTGACTGTACCAGCAGAATATTGAGCGCAGCTCTGGAGTATAATACAGGATAAGTAATGTAATGTATGTACACAGTGACTGCACCAGCAGAATAGTGAGCGCAGCTCTGGGGTATAGTACAGGAGAAGTAATGTAATGTATGTACACAGTGACTGTACCAGCAGAATAGTGAGCGCAGCTCTGGAGTATAATACAGGATAAGTAATGTAATGTATGTACACAGTGACTGCACCAGCAGAATAGTGAGCGCAGCAGTGTAGTATAATACAGGATAAGTAATGTAATGTATGTACACAGTGACTGTACCAGCAGAATAGTGAGCGCAGCTCTGGAGTATAATACAGGATAAGTAATGTAATGTATGTACACAGTGACTGTACCAGCAGAATAGTGAGCGCAGCTCTGGAGTATAATACAGGATAAGTAATGTAATGTATGTACACAGTGACTGTACCAGCAGAATAGTGAGCGCAGCTCTGGAGTATAATACAGGATAAGTAATGTAATGTATGTACACAGTGACAGTACCAGCAGAATAGTGAGCGCAGCTCTGGAGTATAATACAGGATAAGTAATGTAATGTATGTACACAGTGACTGTACCAGCAGAATAGTGAGCGCAGCTCTGGAGTATAATACAGGATAAGTAATGTAATGTATGTACACAGTGACTGTACCAGCAGAATAGTGAGCGCAGCTCTGGAGTATAATACAGGATAAGTAATGTAATGTATGTACACAGTGACTGTACCAGCAGAATAGTGAGCGCAGCTCTGGAGTATAATACAGGATAAGTAATGTAATGTATGTACACAGTGACTGTACCAGCAGAATAGTGAGCGCAGCTCTGGAGTATAATACAGGATAAGTAATGTAATGTATGTACACAGTGACTGTACCAGCAGAATATTGAGCGCAGCTCTGGAGTATAATACAGGATAAGTAATGTAATGTATGTACACAGTGACTGCACCAGCAGAATAGTGAGCGCAGCTCTGGGGTATAGTACAGGAGAAGTAATGTAATGTATGTACACAGTGACTGTACCAGCAGAATAGTGAGCGCAGCTCTGGAGTATAATACAGGATAAGTAATGTAATTTATGTACACAGTGACTGCACCAGCAGAATAGTGAGCGCAGCTCTGGAGTATAATACGGGATAAGTAATGTAATGTATGTACACAGTGACTGTACCAGCAGAATAGTGAGCGCAGCTCTGGAGTATAATACAGGATAAGTAATGTAATGTATGTACACAGTGACTGTACCAGCAGAATAGTGAGCGCAGCTCTGGAGTATAATACGGGATAAGTAATGTAATGTATGTACACAGTGACTGCACCAGCAGAATAGTGAGCGCAGCTCTGGAGTATAATACAGGATAAGTAATGTAATGTATGAACACAGTGACTGCACCAGCAGAATAGTGAGCGCAGCTCTGGAGTATAATACAGGAGAAGTAATGTAATGTATGTACACAGTGACTGCACCAGCAGAATAGTGAGCGCAGCTCTGGAGTATAATACAGGATAAGTAATGTAATGTATGTACACAGTGACTGTACCAGCAGAATAGTGAGCGCAGCTCTGGAGTATAATACAGGAGAAGTAATGTAATGTATGAACACAGTGACTGCACCAGCAGAATAGTGAGCGCAGCTCTGGAGTATAATACAGGATAAGTAATGTATGTACACAGTGACTGCACCATCAGAATAGTGAGCGCAGCTCTGGGGTATAATACAGGATAAGTAATGTAATGTATGTACACAGTGACTGTACCAGCAGAATAGTGAGCGCAGCTCTGGAGTATAATACAGGATAAGTAATGTAATGTATGTACACAGTGACTGCACCAGCAGAATAGTGAGCGCAGCTCTGGGGTATAATACAGGATAAGTAATGTAATGTATTTACACAGTGACTGCACCAGCAGAATAGTGAGCGCAGCTCTGGAGTATAATACAGGATAAGTAATGTAATGTATGTACACAGTGACTGTACCAGCAGAATAGTGAGCGCAGCTCTGGAGTATAATACAGGATAAGTAATGTAATGTATGTACACAGTGACTGCACCAGCAGAATAGTGAGCGCAGCTCTGGAGTATAATACAGGAGAAGTAATGTAATGTATGAACACAGTGACTGCACCAGCAGAATAGTGAGCGCAGCTCTGGAGTATAATACAGGATAAGTAATGTATGTACACAGTGACTGCACCATCAGAATAGTGAGCGCAGCTCTGGGGTATAATACAGGATAAGTAATGTAATGTATGTACACAGTGACTGTACCAGCAGAATAGTGAGCGCAGCTCTGGAGTATAATACAGGATAAGTAATGTAATGTATGTACACAGTGACTGCACCAGCAGAATAGTGAGCGCAGCTCTGGAGTATAATACGGGATAAGTAATGTAATGTATGTACACAGTGACTGTACCAGCAGAATAGTGAGTGCAGCTCTGGAGTATAATACAGGATAAGTAATGTAATGTATGTACACAGTGACTGTACCAGCAGAATAGTGAGCGCAGCTCTGGAGTATAATACGGGATAAGTAATGTAATGTATGTACACAGTGACTGTACCAGCAGAATAGTGAGCGCAGCTCTGGAGTATAATACGGGATAAGTAATGTAATGTATGTACACAGTGACTGTACCAGCAGAATAGTGAGCGCAGCTCTGGAGTATAATACAGGATAAGTAATGTAATGTATGTACACAGTGACTGCACCGGCAGAATAGGGAGCGCAGCTCTGGGGTATAATACGGGATAAGTAATGTAATGTATGTACACAGTGACTGCACCAGCAGAATAGTGAGCGCAGCTCTGGAGTATAATACAGGATAAGTAATGTAATTTATGTACACAGTGACTGCACCAGCAGAATAGTGAGCGCAGCTCTGGAGTATAATACGGGATAAGTAATGTAATGTATGTACACAGTGACTGTACCAGCAGAATAGTGAGCGCAGCTCTGGAGTATAATACAGGATAAGTAATGTAATGTATGTACACAGTGACTGTACCAGCAGAATAGTGAGCGCAGCTCTGGAGTATAATACAGGATAAGTAATGTAATGTATGTACACAGTGACTGCACCAGCAGAATAGTGAGCGCAGCTCTGGAGTATAATACAGGATAAGTAATGTAATGTATGTACACAGTGACTGCACCAGCAGAATAGTGAGCGCAGCTCTGGAGTATAATACAGGATAAGTAATGTAATATATGTACACAGTGACTGTACCAGCAGAATAGTGATCACAGCTCTGGAGTATAATACGGGATAAGTAATGTAATGTATGTACACAGTGACTGCACCATCAGAATAGTGAGCGCAGCTCTGGGGTATAATACAGGATAAGTAATGTAATGTATGTACACAGTGACTGTACCAGCAGAATAGTGAGCGCAGCTCTGGAGTATAATACAGGAGAAGTAATGTAATGTATGTACACAGTGACTGTACCAGCAGAATAGTGAGCGCAGCTCTGGGGTATAATACAGGATAAGTAATGTAATGTATGTACACAGTGACTGTACCAGCAGAATAGTGAGCGCAGCTCTGGAGTATAATACAGGATAAGTAATGTAATGTATGTACACAGTGACTGTACCAGCAGAATAGTGAGCGCAGCTCTGGAGTATAATACAGGATAAGTAATGTAATGTATGTACACAGTGACTGTACCAGCAGAATAGTGAGCGCAGCTCTGGAGTATAATACAGGATAAGTAATGTAATGTATGTACACAGTGACTGTACCAGCAGAATAGTGAGCGCAGCTCTGGAGTATAATACAGGATAAGTAATGTAATGTATGTACACAGTGACTGTACCAGCAGAATAGTGAGCGCAGCTCTGGAGTATAATACAGGATAAGTAATGTAATGTATGTACACAGTGACTGTACCAGCAGAATATTGAGCGCAGCTCTGGAGTATAATACAGGATAAGTAATGTAATGTATGTACACAGTGACTGCACCAGCAGAATAGTGAGCGCAGCTCTGGGGTATAGTACAGGAGAAGTAATGTAATGTATGTACACAGTGACTGTACCAGCAGAATAGTGAGCGCAGCTCTGGAGTATAATACAGGATAAGTAATGTAATGTATGTACACAGTGACTGCACCAGCAGAATAGTGAGCGCAGCAGTGTAGTATAATACAGGATAAGTAATGTAATGTATGTACACAGTGACTGTACCAGCAGAATAGTGAGCGCAGCTCTGGAGTATAATACAGGATAAGTAATGTAATGTATGTACACAGTGACTGTACCAGCAGAATAGTGAGCGCAGCTCTGGAGTATAATACAGGATAAGTAATGTAATGTATGTACACAGTGACTGTACCAGCAGAATAGTGAGCGCAGCTCTGGAGTATAATACAGGATAAGTAATGTAATGTATGTACACAGTGACAGTACCAGCAGAATAGTGAGCGCAGCTCTGGAGTATAATACAGGATAAGTAATGTAATGTATGTACACAGTGACTGTACCAGCAGAATAGTGAGCGCAGCTCTGGAGTATAATACAGGATAAGTAATGTAATGTATGTACACAGTGACTGCACCAGCAGAATAGTGAGCGCAGCTCTGGAGTATAATACAGGATAAGTAATGTAATGTATGTACACAGTGACTGCACCAGCAGAATAGTGAGCGCAGCTCTGGAGTATAATACAGGATAAGTAATGTAATGTATGTACACAGTGACTGTACCAGCAGAATAGTGAGCGCAGCTCTGGAGTATAATACAGGATAAGTAATGTAATGTATGTACACAGTGACTGTACCAGCAGAATAGTGAGCGCAGCTCTGGAGTATAATACAGGATAAGTAATGTAATGTATGTACACAGTGACTGTACCAGCAGAATAGTGAGCGCAGCTCTGGAGTATAATACAGGATAAGTAATGTAATGTATGTACACAGTGACTGTACCAGCAGAATAGTGAGCGCAGCTCTGGAGTATAATACAGGATAAGTAATGTAATGTATGTACACAGTGACTGCACCAGCAGAATAGTGAGCGCAGCAGTGTAGTATAATACAGGATAAGTAATGTAATGTATGTACACAGTGACTGTACCAGCAGAATAGTGAGCGCAGCTCTGGAGTATAATACAGGATAAGTAATGTAATGTATGTACACAGTGACTGTACCAGCAGAATAGTGAGCGCAGCTCTGGAGTATAATACAGGATAAGTAATGTAATGTATGTACACAGTGACAGTACCAGCAGAATAGTGAGCGCAGCTCTGGAGTATAATACAGGATAAGTAATGTAATGTATGTACACAGTGACTGCACCAGCAGAATAGTGAGCGCAGCTCTGGAGTATAATACAGGATAAGTAATGTAATGTATGTACACAGTGACTGCACCAGCAGAATAGTGAGCGCAGCTCTGGAGTATAATACAGGATAAGTAATGTAATGTATATACACAGTGACTGTACCAGCAGAATAGTGAGCGCAGCTCTGGAGTATAATACAGGATAAGTAATGTAATGTATGTACACAGTGACTGCACCAGCAGAATAGTGAGCGCAGCTCTGGAGTATAATACAGGATAAGTAATGTAATGTATGTACACAGTGACTGTACCAGCAGAATAGTGAGCGCAGCTCTGGAGTATAATACAGGATAAGTAATGTAATGTATGTACACAGTGACTGTACCAGCAGAATAGTGAGCGCAGCTCTGGAGTATAATACAGGATAAGTAATGTAATGTATGTACACAGTGACTGTACCAGCAGAATAGTGAGCGCAGCTCTGGAGTATAATACAGGATAAGTAATGTAATGTATGTACACAGTGACTGTACCAGCAGAATAGTGAGCGCAGCTCTGGAGTATAATACAGGATAAGTAATGTAATGTATGTACACAGTGACCAGCAGAATAGTGAGCGCAGCTCTGGAGTATTTTATTGCTTCCATTGTATTTCCGGCTCCGGTGAAAGAGCCGTCTCATTTATAATGATAAAACTTTTGCAGAAATTGCTTTAATTCCTCGTATTAACGACTTGCTTGCTTACATCGCCCATTTGGCATTTTCTTCAATAAACTTTATTGACATTGTCTTACAGTAGGTTTCTGTAGTTTTCCAGTATCGCTGTACAATCAATTTGCCATAATAGTTGTCATGGTAACCGTATCTTATAAAAATACTCCCATAGTTACGGTGTTGTCCTGTCACGTATTGGGCACCAGGTGGCGCCACTGAGACCTCCCGCTGCGGCTATTATATTACAGGATGGAGCCGATAGCTGGTACCTGGGGTGTGGGGGAGGGGCCCCAGCAGAGCCGCCATTATTAACTATTTCTGTGACAAAACTACAAATGGCAGCATGTTGTATGTAATAACCTTATTGCAGAGCGTGATGTCATCAGGAAGTAATCCCAATGCGTAGACCCCTCCCTGCTGACAGCTGCAGTGTGTTACAATGTGTCAGTACAGGAGAGCGCTGTCTGCTAGGAATGATTTCATTTCCAGATTCTTCTATAGCACCAACATATTCAGCAGCAGTGTACAGACCCCCAAACCCCGGGGTGCCCCAATCTGACACCCGCTATCAGAGACCCCCTGAGTGTCCCAATGTCAGATCTACACAGCCAGATCATTGTTCTCTACGGTCCTCCAGACTGGGGGGCTCAGTGTCACCCCAATACACAACTGGTACAGTGACGGCCAAAAGTATCGCCCCCTGCAGTCCTGTCAGATAATCCTCGCTGTCCCCCAGATAATGATTACACAGCAGACTCTTATATAGTATATAAGTGACACAGGGTATATACAGTATAAGTATCGCCCCCTGCAGTCCTGTCAGATAATCCTCGCTGTCCCCAGATAATGATTACACAGCACAGACTCTTATATAGTATATAAGTGACACAGGGTATATACAGTATAAGTATCGCCCCCTGCAGTCCTGTCAGATAATCCTCGGTGTCCCCCAGATAATGATTACACAGCACAGACTCTTATATAGTATATAAGTGACACAGGGTATATACAGTATAAGTATCGCCCCCCTGCAGTCCTGTCAGATAATCCTCGCTGTCCCCAGATAATGATTACACAGCACAGACTCTTATATAGTATATAAGTGACACAGGGTATATACAGTATAAGTATCGCCCCCTGCAGTCCTGTCAGATAATCCTCGCTGTCCCCAGATAATGATTACACAGCACAGACTCTTATATAGTATATAAGTGACACAGGGTATATACAGTATAAGTATCGCCCCCTGCAGTCCTGTCAGATAATCCTCGGTGTCCCCCAGATAATGATTACACAGCACAAACTCTTATATAGTATATAAGTGACACAGGGTATATACAGTATAAGTATCGCCCCCTGCAGTCCTGTCAGATAATCCCCGGTGTCCCCCAGATAATGATTACACAGCACAGACTCTTATATAGTATATAAGTGACACAGGGTATATACAGTATAAGTATCGCCCCCTGCAGTCCTGTCAGATAATCCTCGCTGTCCCCCAGATAATGATTACACAGCACAGACTCTTATATAGTATATAAGTGACACAGGGTATATACAGTATAAGTATCGCCCCCTGCAGTCCTGTCAGATAATCCTCGCTGTCCCCAGATAATGATTACACAGCACAGACTCTTATATAGTATATAAGTGACACAGGGTATATACAGTATAAGTATCGCCCCCTGCAGTCCTGTCAGATAATCCTCGGTGTCCCCCAGATAATGATTACACAGCACAAACTCTTATATAGTATATAAGTGACACAGGGTATATACAGTATAAGTATCGCCCCCTGCAGTCCTGTCAGATAATCCCCGGTGTCCCCCAGATAATGATTACACAGCACAGACTCTTATATAGTATATAAGTGACACAGGGTATATACAGTATAAGTATCGCCCCCTGCAGTCCTGTCAGATAATCCTCGCTGTCCCCCAGATAATGATTACACAGCACAGACTCTTATATAGTATATAAGTGACACAGGGTATATACAGTATAAGTATCGCCCCCTGCAGTCCTGTCAGATAATCCTCGCTGTTCCCCAGATAATGATTACACAGCACAGACTCTTATATAGTATATAAGTGACACAGGGTATATACAGTATAAGTATCGCCCCCTGCAGTCCTGTCAGATAATCCTCGCTGTCCCCCAGATAATGATTACACAGCACAGACTCTTATATAGTATATAAGTGACACAGGGTATATACAGTATAAGTATCGCCCCCTGCAGTCCTGTCAGATAATCCTCGATGTCCCCCAGATAATGATTACACAGCACAGACTCTTATATAGTATATAAGTGACACAGGGTATATACAGAATAAGTATCGCCCCCTGCAGTCCTGTCAGATAATCCTCGCTGTCCCCCAGATAATGATTACACAGCACAGACTCTTATATAGTATATAAGTGACACAGGGTATATACAGTATAAGTATCGCCCCCTGCAGTCCTGTCAGATAATCCTCGCTGTCCCCCAGATAATGATTACACAGCACAGACTCTTATATAGTACTAGCTGGTACCCGCGACTTGGTCTGCGGTGATTGTAGCAGTGGGTATATACAGGCGCGGGTAAGGTTTTCGTACTGTGTATAAGGTCTGGGATATGAAATGTAACTTTGTATCTTGTTGTTTCTGTAATTCAGAGAATACGTGAGACTTTTGTGTTGCAGTTACTTTGTATTAGAGCTGCTATATATACGGTGTTGTGAGAAACTTTACATAGTGACTTTGGGACAGAAGTTTTTGAAGTTAACCCTTTCCCTCCGATGGGATTTTTTGATTTTCGTTTTTGACTCCCCTCCTTCTAAACCCCATAACTTTTTTATTTCTCCGCTCCCAGAGCCATATGAGGTCTTAATTTTTCCTGGGACAAATTTTTCTTCATGATGCCACCATTAATTATTCTATATAATGTACTGGGAAGCAGGGAAAAAATTCTGAATGGGGTGGATGTGACGAAAAAATGCATTTCTGCGACTTTCTTACGGGCTTTGGTTTTATGGCGTTCACTGTGCAGCCACAATGACCTGTCCCCTGTATTCTTTGTTTCGTTACGATTCCGGCGATACCAAATTTATAAGGTTTTATTTACATTTTGACTCCTTAAAAAAAATCCAAAACTGTGTTAAAAAATTATTTTTTGAAAAGTCGCCATATTCCGACAGCCGTAACTTTTTTATACATTCGTGTACGGGGATGTATAGGGTGTCTTTTTTTGCGGGACCGGGTGTACTTTTTAGTTCTACCATTTTCGGGAAATGTTATTGCTTTGATCACTTTTTATTCAAATTTTTATCAGAATCAAAACAGTGAAAAAATGGCGGTTTCGCACTTTTGACCATTTTTCCCGCTACGGCGTTTACCGAACAGGAAAAATATTTGTATAGCTTTGTAGAGCGGGCGATTTTGGACATGGGGATACCTAACATGTATGTGTTTCACAGTTTTTAACTACTTTTATATGTGTTCTAGGGAAAGGGGGGTGATTTGAATTTTTAATTCTTTTTATTTTATTTTTTTATATTTTTTTACTTTTTTTAAACTTTTTTTTTTGCATTTATTAGACCGCCTAGGGGTATTGACATGGGTGGGCGGTGTCGCGGATTGTCAGAGCGGTGGGGGTCGGCAAACATGGCTGCTCCGGAGCGTTATAGAGCGCCTCCTGGAGTATCGTTATGGGGAGGGGCAAAGTGGTAAAGTATATGTATATGTGATTGTGTGGGGTTAGGGGCGAGGCTGTAGAGGGCGATAGGAATTTTGTGGCTTGCTATGGTCCAAAGTGTGTGAGATTGCAGAGATGGTGGTGTGAGTTTGGGTTTTGTGGTGGTCCTGGCACAAACATATGTGCGCTGTTGTGACGAAAAGTAGCCTATTGTTTAATCGGGTGTATTAACTATGTTTGTGGAAACTTTCAGCCAAATCGGTGGAGCGGTTTTTCCGTGATTGAGGAACAAACATCCAAACACACAAACCCACAAACTCACAAACTTTCACATTTATAATATTAATCCTATTATAAATGTGAAAGTTTGTGAGTTTGTGTGTGTTTGCATGTTCGGATGTTTGTTCCTCAATCACGGAAAAACCGCTCGACCGATTTGGCTGAAAGTTTCCACAAACATAGTTAATACACCCCATTGCGCAATAGGCTACTTTTCGTCACAATAGCGCACATACGTTTGTGCCAGGACCCTCACAAAACCCAAACTCACACCACCATCTCTGCAATCTCACACACTTTGGACCATAGGAAGCCCCAAAATTCCTATTACCCCCTACAGCCTCGCCCCTAACCCCACACAATCACATATACATAGACTTTACCACTTTGCCCCTCCCCTTAACGATACTCCAGGAGGCGCTCTTTAACGCTCCTGAGCAGCCATGTTTGCCGACCCCCACTGCTCTGACAATCCGCGACACCGCCCACCCATGTCAATACCCCTAGGCAGTCTAATAAATGCAAAAAAAAAGTTTAAAAAAAGTAAAAAATATATATTAAAAAAATTAAAAGGATTAAAAATTCAAATCACCCCCCTTTCCCTAGAACACATATAAAAGTAGTTAAAAACTGTGAAACACATACATGTTAGGTATCCCCGCGTCCGAAATCGCCCGCGCTACAAAGTTATACAAATATTTTTCCTGTTCGGTAAACGCCGTAGCGGGAAAAATGGTCAAAAGTGCGAAACCGCCATTTTTTCACTGTTTTGATTCTGATAAAAATTTGAATAAAAAGTGATCAAAGCAATAACATTTCCTGAAGATGGTAGAACTACAAAGTACACCCGACCCCGCAAAAAAAGACGCCCTATACATCCCTGTACACGCATGTATAAAAAAGTTACGGCTGTCGGAATATGGCGACTTTTCAAAAAATAATTTTTTAACACAGTTTTGGATTTTTTTTAAGGAGTCAAAATGTAACTAAAACCATATAAATTTGGTATCCCCGGAATCGTAACGAAACACAGAATACAGGGGACAGGTCATTGTGGCTGCACAGTGAACACCGTAAAACCAAAGCCCGTAAGAAAGTCACAGAAATGCATTTTTTCGTCACATCCACCCCATTCAGAATTTTTTCCCTGCTTCCCAGTACATTATATAGAATAATTAATGGTGGCATCATGAAGAAAAATTTGTCCCAGGAAAAATTAAGACCTCATATGGCTCTGGGAGCGGAGAAATAAAAAAGTTATGGGGTTTAGAAGGAGGGGAGTCAAAAACGAAAATCAAAAAATCCCATCGGAGGGAAAGGGTTAACTTCAAATACTTCTGTCCCAAAGTCACTATGTAAAGTTTCTCACAACACCGTATATATAGCAGCTCAAATACAAAGTAACTGCAACACAAAAGTCTCACGGATTCTCTGAATTACAGCAACAACAAGATACAAAGTTACATTTCATATCCCATCCCTTATACACAGTACGAAAACCTTACCCGCGCCTGTATATACCCACTGCTACAATCACCGCAGACCAAGTCGCGGGTACCAGCTAGTATATTATATAAGTGACACAGGGTATATACAGTATAAGTATCGCCCCCCCCTGCAGTCCTGTCAGATAATCCTCGGTGTCCCCCAGATAATGATTACACAGCACAGACTCTTATATAGTATATTAGTGACACCGGGTATATACAGAATGAGTATCGCCCCCTGCAGTCCTGTCAGATAATCCTCGCTGTCCCCAGATAATGATTACACAGCACAGACTCTTATATAGTATATAAGTGACACAGGGTATATACAGTATAAGTATCGCCCCCTGCAGTCCTGTCAGATAATCCTCGGTGTCCCCCAGATAATGATTACACAGCACAGACTCTTATATAGTATATAAGTGACACAGGGTATATACAGTATAAGTATCGCCCCCTGCAGTCCTGTCAGATAATCCTCGGTGTCCCCCAGATAATGATTACACAGCACAGACTCTTATATAGTATATAAGTGACACAGGGTATATACAGTATAAGTATTGCCCCCTGCAGTCCTGTCAGATAATCCTCGGTGTCCCCCAGATAATGATTACACAGCACAGACTCTTATATAGTATATAAGTGACACAGGGTATATACAGTATAAGTATCGCCCCCTGCAGTCCTGTCAGATAATCCTCGGTGTCCCCCAGATAATGATTACACAGCACAGACTCTTATATAGTATATAAGTGACACAGGGTATATACAGTATAAGTATCGCCCCCCTGCAGTCCTGTCAGATAATCCTCGCTGTCCCCAGATAATGATTACACAGCACAGACTCTTATATAGTATATGTGACACAGGGTATATACAGTATAAGTATCGCCCCCTGTAGTCCTGTCAGATAATCCTCGGTGTCCCCCAGATAATGATTACACAGCACAGACTCTTATATAGTATATTAGTGACACCGGGTATATACAGAATGAGTATCGCCCCCTGCAGTCCTGTCAGATAATCCTCGCTGTCCCCAGATAATGATTACACAGCACAGACTCTTATATAGTATATAAGTGACACAGGGTATATACAGTATAAGTATCGCCCCCTGCAGTCCTGTCAGATAATCCTCGGTGTCCCCCAGATAATGATTACACAGCACAGACTCTTATATAGTATATAAGTGACACAGGGTATATACAGTATAAGTATCGCCCCCTGCAGTCCTGTCAGATAATCCTCGGTGTCCCCCAGATAATGATTACACAGCACAGACTCTTATATAGTATATAAGTGACACAGGGTATATACAGTATAAGTATCGCCCCCCTGCAGTCCTGTCAGATAATCCTCGCTGTCCCCAGATAATGATTACACAGCACAGACTCTTATATAGTATATGTGACACAGGGTATATACAGTATAAGTATCGCCCCCTGCAGTCCTGTCAGATAATCCTCGGTGTCCCCCAGATAATGATTACACAGCACAGACTCTTATATAGTATATTAGTGACACCGGGTATATACAGAATGAGTATCGCCCCCTGCAGTCCTGTCAGATAATCCTCGCTGTCCCCAGATAATGATTACACAGCACAGACTCTTATATAGTATATAAGTGACACAGGGTATATACAGTATAAGTATCGCCCCCTGCAGTCCTGTCAGATAATCCTCGGTGTCCCCCAGATAATGATTACACAGCACAGACTCTTATATAGTATATAAGTGACACAGGGTATATACAGTATAAGTATCGCCCCCCTGCAGTCCTGTCAGATAATCCTCGCTGTCCCCAGATAATGATTACACAGCACAGACTCTTATATAGTATATGTGACACAGGGTATATACAGTATAAGTATCGCCCCCTGTAGTCCTGTCAGATAATCCTCGGTGTCCCCCAGATAATGATTACACAGCACAGACTCTTATATAGTATATTAGTGACACCGGGTATATACAGAATGAGTATCGCCCCCTGCAGTCCTGTCAGATAATCCTCGCTGTCCCCAGATAATGATTACACAGCACAGACTCTTATATAGTATATAAGTGACACAGGGTATATACAGTATAAGTATCGCCCCCTGCAGTCCTGTCAGATAATCCTCGGTGTCCCCCAGATAATGATTACACAGCACAGACTCTTATATAGTATATAAGTGACACAGGGTATATACAGTATAAGTATCGCCCCCTGCAGTCCTGTCAGATAATCCTCGGTGTCCCCCAGATAATGATTACACAGCACAGACTCTTATATAGTATATAAGTGACACAGGGTATATACAGTATAAGTATCGCCCCCCTGCAGTCCTGTCAGATAATCCTCGCTGTCCCCAGATAATGATTACACAGCACAGACTCTTATATAGTATATGTGACACAGGGTATATACAGTATAAGTATCGCCCCCTGCAGTCCTGTCAGATAATCCTCGCTGTCCCCCAGATAATGATTACACAGCACAGACTCTTATATAGTATATTAGTGACACCGGGTATATACAGAATGAGTATCGCCCCCTGCAGTCCTGTCAGATAATCCTCGCTGTCCCCAGATAATGATTACACAGCACAGACTCTTATATAGTATATAAGTGACACAGGGTATATACAGTATAAGTATCGCCCCCTGCAGTCCTGTCAGATAATCCTCGGTGTCCCCCAGATAATGATTACACAGCACAGACTCTTATATAGTATATAAGTGACACAGGGTATATACAGTATAAGTATCGCCCCCTGCAGTCCTGTCAGATAATCCTCGGTGTCCCCCAGATAATGATTACACAGCACAGACTCTTATATAGTATATAAGTGACACAGGGTATATACAGTATAAGTATCGCCCCCCTGCAGTCCTGTCAGATAATCCTCGCTGTCCCCAGATAATGATTACACAGCACAGACTCTTATATAGTATATGTGACACAGGGTATATACAGTATAAGTATCGCCCCCTGCAGTCCTGTCAGATAATCCTCGCTGTCCCCAGATAATGATTACACAGCACAGACTCTTATATAGTATATAAGTGACACAGGGTATATACAGTATAAGTATCGCCCCCTGCAGTCCTGTCAGATAATCCTCGGTGTCCCCCAGATAATGATTACACAGCACAGACTCTTATATAGTATATAAGTGACACAGGGTATATACAGTATAAGTATCGCCCCCCTGCAGTCCTGTCAGATAATCCTCGCTGTCCCCAGATAATGATTACATAGCACAGACTCTTATATAGTATATAAGTGACACAGGGTATATACAGTATAAGTATCGCCCCCTGCAGTCCTGTCAGATAATCCTCGCTGTCCCCAGATAATGATTACACAGCACAGACTCTTATATAGTATATAAGTGACACAGGGTATATACAGTATAAGTATCGCCCCCTGCAGTCCTGTCAGATAATCCTCGCTGTTCCCCAGATAATGATTACACAGCACAAACTCTTATATAGTATATAAGTGACACAGGGTATATACAGTATAAGTATTGCCCCCTGCAGTCCTGTCAGATAATCCTCGCTGTCCCCCAGATAATGATTACACAGCAGACTCTTATATAGTATATAAGTGACACAGGGTATATACAGTATAAGTATCGCCCCCTGCAGTCCTGTCAGATAATCCTCGGTGTCCCCCAGATAATGATTACACAGCACAAACTCTTATATAGTATATAAGTGACACAGAGTATATACAGTATAAGTATCGCCCCCTGCAAACCTGTCAGATAATCCTCGCTGTCCCCCAGATAATGATTACACAGCACAGACTCTTATATAGTATATAAGTGACACAGGGTATATACAGTATAAGTATCGCCCCCTGCAGTCCTGTCAGATAATCCTCGGTGTCCCCCAGATAATGATTACAAGCACAAACTCTTTGGTAATATCTTCATTTATTTTGTTTGCTATGAAAAAACACAAAAGAGAATGAAAAAAAAGTCACATCATTGATCATTTTACACAAAACTCCAGAACTGGTGCGGACAGAAGTATTGGCGCCCTCAGCCTAATACTTGGTCGCACAACCTTTAGACACAATAACTGCGCACAACCGCTTCCGCTAACCAGCAATGAGTTTCTTACAAGGCTCTGCTGGAATCTTAGACCCTTCTTCTTTGGCAAACTGCTCGCGGTCCCCCCTGAGATGTGAAGGGGGCCTTCTCCAAACTGCCACCAAGAGATCTCTCCCCCTCCCCCACAGGTGTTCTATGGGATTCAGGGCTGGACTCATTGCTGCCACTTTACAAGTCTCCAGGGCTTTCTCTCACCACCATTTTCTAGTGCTGACCTGAAGTGTGTTTTGGGTCCTTGTCCTGCTGGAAGAGCCCTGACCTCTGAGGGAGACCCCGCTTTCTCACACTGGGCCCTACATGATGCTGCACAATGTGTTGGTCGTCTTCAGACTTCATAATGCCATGCACACGGTCAAGCAGTCCAGTGCCAGAGGCAGCAAAGCAACCCCAAACCATCAGGGACCTCCGCCATGTCTGACTGTAGGGGGCGTCTTCTTCTCTTTTTCCCTGTAATCTCTATGTTGAGGCCTTTTCCTACTTTTGTCTCCTCTGACCAGAGAACATTCTTCCAGAACGGTTTTGGCTTTCTCAGGTAAGTTTTGGCAAACTCCAGCCTGGCTTATGTCTGTGGGTAAGAAGTGGGGTCTTCCTGGGTCTCCTACCATACAGTCCCTTCTCATTCAGACGCTGACGCTGGATAGTACGGGGTGACACTGTTGTCCCCTTGGACTGCAGGGCAGCTTGGACTTGTTTGGATGTTAGTCGAGGTTCTTTATCCGCCATCCGCACAATCTTGCGGTGAAATCTCTCGTCCATGTTTCTTTTGCGTCCACATCTAGGGAGGTTAGCCACAGGGCCATGGGCTTTACACTTCTGGATGACACTGCGCACGGTAGACTCAGGAACATTCAGGTCTTTGGAGATGGACTTGTAGCCTTCAGATTGCTCAGGCTTCCTCACAATTTTGCTTCTCAAGTCCTCAGACAGTTCTTTGGTCTTCTTTCTTTTCTCCATGCTCAATGTGGTCACACAAGGACACAGGACAGAGGTGGAGTCAACTTTAATCCATTTCCACTGGCTGCAAGTGTGATTTAGTTATTGCCACCACCTGTTAGGTGCCTCAGGTAAGTAACAGGTGCTGGTAATTACACTAATTACAGAAGCATCACATGATTTTTCAAACAGTGCCAATACTTTTGTCCTCCCCCTTTTTTATGTTTGCTGTGGAATTAGATCCAATTTGGCTTTTTGACAATTCTTTTTGTGGTTTTCCATTGAAGACAAATTAAATGAAGAAAATACCAAAAAGTTTGTGATTGTAATCATTATCTGGAAGAACACGAGGATTATCTGACAGAATTGCAGGGGGGCCAATACTTTTGTAACTGTCTGCTCAGTGTGTACAGAGGTTACCTCAGGAAGGAGAGACAAACATAAGTACAAACCACACAGTATATGGGGGCGCTATCACCCTGCCGATACCTGTCCATATCTAGTGCTAACCGATATAGGACACTATGGCTGTCATTGTTATGGGGCTGTGGCTGTCACTATTATGGGGCTGTGGCTGTCACTATTATGGGGGCTGTGGCTGTCACTATTATGGGGCTGTGGCTGTCACTATTATGGGGGCTGTGGCTGTCACTATTATGGGGGCTGTGGCTGTCACTATTATGGGGCTGTGGCTGTCACTATTATGGGGGCTGTGGCTGTCACTATTATGGGGGCTGTGGCTGTCACTATTATGGGGCTGTGGCTGTCACTATTATGGGGGCTCTGGCTGGCACTATTATGGGGGCTGTGGCTGTCACTATTATGGGGGGCTGTGGCTGTCACTATTATGGGGGCTGTGGCTGTCACTATTATGGGGGCTGTGGCTGTCACTATTATGGGGGGCTGTGGCTGTCACTATTATGGGGGGCTCTGGCTGGCACTATTATGGGGGCTGTGGCTGTCACTATTATGGGGTCTGTGGCTGTCACTATTATGGGGGCTGTGGCTGTCACTATTATGGGGGCTGTGGCTGTCACTATTATGGGGGCTGTGGCTGTCACTATTATGGGGGGCTGTGGCTGTCACTATTATGGAGCTGTGTCTGTCACTATTATGGGGGCTGTGGCTGTCACTATTATGGGGGCTGTGGCTGTCACTATTATGGGGGGCTGTGGCTGTCACTATTATGGGGGGCTCTGGCTGTCACTATTATGGGGGCTGTGGCTGTCACTATTATGGGGGGCTGTGGCTGTCACTATTATGGGGGGCTGTGGCTGTCACTATTATGGGGGCTGTGGCTGTCACTATTATGGGGGCTGTGGCTGTCACTATTATGGAGCTGTGTCTGTCACTATTATGGGGGCTGTGGCTGTCACTATTATGGGGGCTGTGGCTGTCACTATTATGGGGGCTCTGGCTGGCACTATTATGGGGGCTGTGGCTGTCACTATTATGGGGGGTTGTGGCTGTCACTATTATGGGGGCTGTGGCTGTCACTATTATGGGGGGGGGCTGTGGCTGTCACTATTATGGGGGCTGTGGCTGTCACTATTATGGGGGCTGTGGCTGTCACTATTATGGAGCTGTGTCTGTCACTATTATGGGGGCTGTGGCTGTCACTATTATGGGGGCTGTGGCTGTCACTATTATGGGGGCTCTGGCTGGCACTATTATGGGGGCTGTGGCTGTCACTATTATGGGGGGCTGTGGCTGTCACTATTATGGGGGCTCTGGCTGGCACTATTATGGGGGCTGTGGCTGTCACTATTATGGGGGCTGTGGCTGTCACTATTATGGGGGGCTGTGGCTGTCACTATTATGGGGGCTCTGGCTGGCACTATTATGGGGGCTGTGGCTGTCACTATTATGGGGGGCTGTGGCTTTCACTATTATGGAGGCTGTGGCTGTCACTATTATGGGGGCTGTGGCTGTCACTATTATGGGGGCTGTGGCTGTCACTATTATGGGGGGCTGTGGCTGTCACTATTATGGGGGCTGTGGCTGTCACTATTATGGGGGGGCTCTGGCTGTCACTATTATGGGGGGGCTCTGGCTGCCACTATTATGGGGGCTGTGGCTGTCACTATTATGGAGCTGTGTCTGTCACTATTATGGGGGCTGTGGCTGTCACTATTATGGGGGCTGTGGTTGTCACTATTATGGGGGGGCTCTGGCTGCCACTATTATGGGGGCTGTGGCTGCCACTATTATGGGGGCTGTGGCTGTCACTATTATGGGGGCTGTGGCTGCCACTATTATGGGGGCTGTGGCTGTCACTATTATGGGGCTGTGGCTGTCACTATTATGGGGGCTGTGGCTGTCACTATTATGGGGGCTGTGGCTGTCACTATTATGGGGGCTCTGGCTGGCACTATTATGGGGGCTGTGGCTGTCACTATTATGGGGGGCTGTGGCTGTCACTATTATGGGGGCTGTGGCTGGCACTATTATGGGGGCTGTGGCTGTCACTATTATGGGGGGTGCTGTGGCTGTCACTATTATGGGACGCTGTGGCTGTCACTATTATGGGGGCTGTGGCTGTCACTATTTTGGGGGCTCTGGCTGGCACTATTATGGGGGCTGTGGCTGTCACTATTATGGGGGTGCTGTGGCTGTCACTATTATGGGGGCTGTGGCTGTCACTATTATGGGGCGCTGTGGCTGTCACTATTATGGGGGCTGTGGCTGTCACTATTATGGGGGCTGTGGCTGTCACTATTATGGGGGCTGTGGCTGTCACTATTATGGGGGCTGTGGCTGTCACTATTATGGGGGCTGTGGCTGTCACTATTATGGGGGCTGTGGCTGTCACTATTATGGGGCTGTGGCTGTCACTATTATGGAGGCTGTGTCTGTCACTATTATGGGGGCTGTGGCTGTCACTGTTATGGGGGCTGTGGCTGTCACTATTATGGGGGCTGTGGTTGTCACTATTATGGGGGCTGTGGCTGTCACTATTATGGGGGCTGTGGCTGTCACTATTATGGGGGGCTGTGGCTGTCACTATTATGGGGGCTGTGGCTGTCACTATTATGGGGGCTCTGGCTGTCACTATTATGGGGGGCTGTGGCTGTCACTATTATGGGGGCTGTGGCTGTCACTATTATGGGGGATGTGGCTATCACTATTATGGGGGATGTGGCTGTCACTATTATGGAGGATGTGGCTGTCACTGTCACTATGAGGGGGCTGTGGCTGTCACTATTATGGGGGCTGTGGCTGTCACTATTATGGGGGCTCTGGCTGTCACTATTATGGGGGGCTGTGACTGTCACTATTATGGGGGCTGTGGCTGTCACTATTATGGGGGGCTGTGACTGTCACTATTATGGGGGCTGTGGCTGTCACTATTATGGGGGCTCTGGCTGTCACTATTATGGGGGGCTGTGACTGTCACTATTATGGGGGCTGTGGCTGTCACTATTATGGGGGGCTGTGACTGTCACTATTATGGGGGGCTCTGGCTGTCACTATTATGGGGCTGGGGCTGTCACTATTATGGGCGCTGTGGCTGTCACTATTATGGGGGCGCTGTGGCTGTCACTATTATGGGGGGCTGTGGCTGTCACTATTATGGGGGGCTGTGGCTGTCACTATTATGGGGGTGCTGTGGCTGTCACTATTATGGGGGATGTGGCTGTCACTATTATGGGGGCTGTGGCTGTCACTGTTATGGGGGATGTGGCTGTCACTGTTATGGGGGATGTGGCTGTCACTATTATGGGGGCTGTGGCTGTCACTATTATGGGGGCTGTGGCTGTCACTATTATGGGGGCTGTGGCTGTCACTATTATGGGGGCTGTGGCTGTCACTATTATGGGGGCTGTGGCTGTCACTATTATGGGGGATGTGGCTATCACTATTATGGAGGATGTGGCTGTCACTATGAGGGGGCTGTGGCTGTCACTATTATGGGGGCTGTGGCTGTCACTATGAGGGGGCTGTGGCTGTCACTATTATGGGGGCTGTGGCTGTCACTATTATGGGGGCTGTGGCTGTCACTATTATGGGGGCTGTGGCTGTCACTATTATGGGGGCTGTGGCTGTCACTATTATGGGGCTGTGGCTGTCACTATTATGGAGGCTGTGTCTGTCACTATTATGGGGGCTGTGGCTGTCACTATTATGGGGGCTGTGGCTGTCACTATTATGGGGGCTGTGGCTGTCACTATTATGGGGGCTGTGGCTGTCACTATTATGGGGGCTGTGGCTGTCACTATTATGGGGGGCTGTGGCTGTCACTATTATGGGGGCTGTGGCTGTCACTATTATGGGGGCTCTGGCTGTCACTATTATGGGGGGCTGTGGCTGTCACTATTATGGGGGCTGTGGCTGTCACTATTATGGGGGATGTGGCTATCACTATTATGGGGGATGTGGCTGTCACTATTATGGAGGATGTGGCTGTCACTGTCACTATGAGGGGGCTGTGGCTGTCACTATTATGGGGGCTGTGGCTGTCACTATTATGGGGGCTCTGGCTGTCACTATTATGGGGGGCTGTGACTGTCACTATTATGGGGGCTGTGGCTGTCACTATTATGGGGGGCTGTGACTGTCACTATTATGGGGGCTGTGGCTGTCACTATTATGGGGGCTCTGGCTGTCACTATTATGGGGGGCTGTGACTGTCACTATTATGGGGGCTGTGGCTGTCACTATTATGGGGGGCTGTGACTGTCACTATTATGGGGGGCTCTGGCTGTCACTATTATGGGGCTGGGGCTGTCACTATTATGGGCGCTGTGGCTGTCACTATTATGGGGGCGCTGTGGCTGTCACTATTATGGGGGCTGTGGCTGTCACTATTATGGGGGATGTGGCTGTCACTATTATGGGGGCTGTGGCTGTCACTATTATGGGGGGCTGTGACTGTCACTATTATGGGGGCTCTGGCTGTCACTATTATGGGGCTGGGGCTGTCACTATTATGGGCGATGTGGCTGTCACTATTATGGGGGCTGTGGCTGTCACTAGTATTAGGGGGGCTGTGGCTGTCACTATTATGGGGGCTGTGGCTGTCACTATTATGGGGGGCTGTGGCTGTCACTATTATGGGGGCTGTGGCTGTCACTATTATGGGGGCTCTGGCTGTCACTATTATGGGGGCTGTGGCTGTCACTATTATGGGGGCTGTGACTGTCACTAATATGGGGGCTGTGGCTGTCACTATTATGGGGGGCTGTGGCTGTCACTATTATGGGGGGCTGCGGCTGTCACTATTATGGGGGGCTGTGGCTGTCACTATTATGGGGGGCTGTGGCTGTCACTATTATGGGGGCTGTGGCTGTCACTATTATGGGGGCTGTGGCTGTCACTATTATGGGGGCTGTGGCTGTCACTATTATGGGGGCTGTGGCTGTCACTATTATGGGGGGCTGTGACTGTCACTATTATGGGGGGCTGTGGCTGTCACTATTATGGGGGGCTGTGGCTGTCACTATTATGGGGGGCTGTGGCTGTCACTATTATGGCGGCTGTGGCTGTCACTATTATGGGGGGCTGTGGCTGTCACTATTATGGGGGGCTGTGGCTGTCACTATTATGGGGGGCTGTGACTGTCACTATTATGGGGGGCTGTGGCTGTCACTATTATGGCGGCTGTGGCTGTCACTATGAGGGGGCTGTGGCTGTCACTATTATGGGGGGCTGTGGCTGTCACTATTATGGGGGGCTGTGGCTGTCACTATTATGGCGGCTGTGGCTGTCACTATTATGGGGGCTGTGGCTGTCACTATTATGGGGGCTGTGGCTGTCACTATGAGGGGGCTGTGGCTGTCTCTATTATGGGGGGCTGTGGCTGTCACTATTATGGGGGATGTGGCTGTCACTATTATGGGGGCTGTGGCTGTCACTATTATGGGGGCTGTGGCTGTCACTATTATGGGGGGCTGTGGCTGTCACTATTATGGGGGATGTGGTTGTCACTGTTATGGGGGCTGTGGCTGTCACTATTATGGGGGCTGTGGCTGTCACTATTATGGGGGCTGTGGCTGTCACTATTATGGGGGCTGTGGCTGTCACTATTATGGGGGCTGTGGCTGTCACTATTATGGAGGCTGTGGCTGTCACTATTATGGGGGCTGTGACTGTCACTATTATGGGGGCTGTGGCTGTCACTATTATGGGGGGTGCTGTGGCTGTCACTATTATGGGGGCTCTGGCTGTCACTATTATGGGGGCTGTGGCTGTCACTATTATGGGGGCTGTGGCTGTCACTATTATGGGGGCTGTGGCTGTCACTATTATGGGGGCTGTGGCTGTCACTATTATGGGGGCTGTGGCTGTCACTATTATGGGGACTGTGGCTGTCACTATTATGGGGGCTGTGGCTGTCACTATTATGGGGGCTGTGGCTGTCACTATTATGGGGGCTGTGGCTGTCACTATTATGGGGGGCTGTGGCTGACACTATTATGGGGGCTCTGGCTGTCACTATTATGGCGGCTGTGGCTGTCACTATGAGGGGGCTGTGGCTGTCACTATTATGGGGGGCTGTGGCTGTCACTATTATGGGGGGCTGTGGCTGTCACTATTATGGGGGCTGTGGCTGTCACTATTATGGGGGCTGTGGCTGTCACTATTATGGGGGCTGTGGCTGTCACTATGAGGGGGCTGTGGCTGTCACTATTATGGGGGGCTGTGGCTGTCACTATTATGGGGGATGTGGCTGTCACTATTATGGGGGCTGTGGCTGTCACTATTATGGGGGCTGTGGCTGTCACTATTATGGGGGGCTGTGGCTGTCACTATTATGGGGGATGTGGTTGTCACTATTATGGGGGCTGTGGCTGTCACTATTATGGGGGCTGTGGCTGTCACTATTATGGGGGCTGTGGCTGTCACTATTATGGGGGCTGTGGCTGTCACTATTATGGGGGCTGTGGCTGTCACTATTATGAAGGCTGTGGCTGTCACTATTATGGGGGCTGTGACTGTCACTATTATGGGGGCTGTGGCTGTCACTATTATGGGGGGTGCTGTGGCTGTCACTATTATGGGGGCTCTGGCTGTCACTATTATGGGGGCTGTGGCTGTCACTATTATGGGGGCTGTGGCTGTCACTATTATGGGGGCTCTGGCTGTCACTATTATGGGGGCTGTGGCTGTCACTATTATGGGGGCTGTGGCTGTCACTATTATGGGGGCTGTGGCTGTCACTATTATGGGGGGCTGTGACTGTCACTATTATGGGGGCTGTGACTGTCACTATTATGGGGGCTGTGGCTGTCACTATTATGGGGGCTGTGGCTGTCACTATTATGGGGGGCTGTGGCTGTCACTATTATGGGGGCTGTGGCTGTCACTATTATGGGGGCTGTGGCTGTCACTATTATGGGGACTGTGGCTGTCACTATTATGGGGGGGCTGTGGCTGTCAGTATTATGGAGGCTAAGGCTGTCACTATTATGGGGGGCTGTGGCTGTCACTATTATGGGGGGGGACATTGTGGCTGTCACTATTATGGGGGCTGTGGCTGTCACTATTATGGGGGGCTGTGGCTGTCACTATTATGGGGGGGGGGACATTGTGGCTGTCACTATTATGGGGGCTGTGGCTGTCACTATTATGGGGGCTGTGGCTGTCACTATGAGGGGGCTGTGGCTGTCACTATTATGGGGGGCTGTGGCTGTCACTATTATGGGGGATGTGGCTGTCACTATTATGGGGGCTGTGGCTGTCACTATTATGGGGGCTGTGGCTGTCACTATTATGGGGGGCTGTGGCTGTCACTATTATGGGGGATGTGGTTGTCACTATTATGGGGGCTGTGGCTGTCACTATTATGGGGGCTGTGGCTGTCACTATTATGGGGGCTGTGGCTGTCACTATTATGGGGGCTGTGGCTGTCACTATTATGGGGGCTGTGGCTGTCACTATTATGGAGGCTGTGGCTGTCACTATTATGGGGGCTGTGACTGTCACTATTATGGGGGCTGTGGCTGTCACTATTATGGGGGGTGCTGTGGCTGTCACTATTATGGGGGCTCTGGCTGTCACTATTATGGGGGCTGTGGCTGTCATTATTATGGGGGCTGTGGCTGTCACTATTATGGGGGCTCTGGCTGTCACTATTATGGGGGCTGTGGCTGTCACTATTATGGGGGCTGTGGCTGTCACTATTATGGGGGGCTGTGGCTGTCACTATTATGGGGGCTGTGACTGTCACTATTATGGGGGCTGTGGCTGTCACTATTATGGGGGCTGTGGCTGTCACTATTATGGGGGGCTGTGGCTGTCACTATTATGGGGGCTGTGGCTGTCACTATTATGGGGGCTGTGGCTGTCACTATTATGGGGGGCTGTGGCTGTCACTATTATGGGGGCTAAGGCTGTCACTATTATGGGGGGCTGTGGCTGTCACTATTATGGGGGGGGACATTGTGGCTGTCACTATTATGGGGGCTGTGGCTGTCACTATTATGGGGGGCTGTGGCTGTCACTATTATGGGGGGGGGGACATTGTGGCTGTCACTATTATGGGGGCTGTGGCTGTCACTATTATGGGGGGCTGTGACTGTCACTATTATGGGGGCTGTGGCTGTCACTATTATGGGGGCTGTGGTTGTCACTATTATGGGGGGCTGTGGCTGTCACTATTATGGGGGCTGTGGCTGTCACTATTATGGGGGCAGTGGCTGTCACTATTATGGGGGCTGTGGCTGTCACTATTATGGGGGCTGTGGCTGTCACTATTATGGGGACTGTGGCTGTCACTATTATGGGGGGGCTGTGGCTGTCACTATTATGGGGGCTGTGGCTGTCACTATTATGGGGGCTGTGGCTGTCACTATTATGGGGGCTGTGGCTGTCACTATTATGGAGGCTGTGTCTGTCACTATTATGGGGGCTGTGGCTGTCACTATTATGGGGGCTGTGGCTGTCACTATTATGGGGGGCTGTGGCTGTCACTATTATGGGGGCTGTGGCTGTCACTATTATGGGGGCTGTGGCTGTCACTATTATGGGGGGCTGTGGCTGTCACTATTATGGGGGCTGTGGCTGTCACTATTATGGGGGATGTGGCTGTCACTATTATGGGGGCTGTGGCTGTCACTATTATGGGGGCTCTGGCTGTCACTATTATGGGGGCTGTGGCTGTCACTATTATGGGGGGGCTGTGGCTGTCACTATTATGGGGGCTGTGGCTGTCACTATTATGGGGGCTGTGGCTGTCACTATTATGGGGGCTGTGGCTGTCACTATTATGGGGGGCTGTGGCTGTCACTATTATGGGGGGCTCTGGCTGTCACTATTATGGGGGCTGTGGCTGTCACTATTATGGGGGATATAGCTGTCACTATTATGGGGGCTGTGGCTGTCACTATTATGGGGCTGTGGCTGTCACTATTATGGGGCGCTGTGGCTGTCACTATTATGGGGGCTGTGGTTGTCACTATTATGGGGGCTGTGGCTGTCACTATTATGGGGGCTGTGGCTGTCACTATGAGGGGGCTGTGGCTGTCTCTATTATGGGGGGCTGTGGCTGTCACTATTATGGGGGATGTGGCTGTCACTATTATGGGGGCTGTGGCTGTCACTATTATGGGGGCTGTGGCTGTCACTATTATGGGGGGCTGTGGCTGTCACTATTATGGGGGATGTGGTTGTCACTGTTATGGGGGCTGTGGCTGTCACTATTATGGGGGCTGTGGCTGTCACTATTATGGGGGCTGTGGCTGTCACTATTATGGGGGCTGTGGCTGTCACTATTATGGGGGCTGTGGCTGTCACTATTATGGAGGCTGTGGCTGTCACTATTATGGGGGCTGTGACTGTCACTATTATGGGGGCTGTGGCTGTCACTATTATGGGGGGTGCTGTGGCTGTCACTATTATGGGGGCTCTGGCTGTCACTATTATGGGGGCTGTGGCTGTCACTATTATGGGGGCTGTGGCTGTCACTATTATGGGGGCTGTGGCTGTCACTATTATGGGGGCTGTGGCTGTCACTATTATGGGGGCTGTGGCTGTCACTATTATGGGGGCTGTGGCTGTCACTATTATGGGGACTGTGGCTGTCACTATTATGGGGGCTGTGGCTGTCACTATTATGGGGGCTGTGGCTGTCACTATTATGGGGGCTGTGGCTGTCACTATTATGGGGGGCTGTGGCTGACACTATTATGGGGGCTCTGGCTGTCACTATTATGGCGGCTGTGGCTGTCACTATGAGGGGGCTGTGGCTGTCACTATTATGGGGGGCTGTGGCTGTCACTATTATGGGGGGCTGTGGCTGTCACTATTATGGGGGCTGTGGCTGTCACTATTATGGGGGCTGTGGCTGTCACTATTATGGGGGCTGTGGCTGTCACTATGAGGGGGCTGTGGCTGTCACTATTATGGGGGGCTGTGGCTGTCACTATTATGGGGGATGTGGCTGTCACTATTATGGGGGCTGTGGCTGTCACTATTATGGGGGCTGTGGCTGTCACTATTATGGGGGGCTGTGGCTGTCACTATTATGGGGGATGTGGTTGTCACTATTATGGGGGCTGTGGCTGTCACTATTATGGGGGCTGTGGCTGTCACTATTATGGGGGCTGTGGCTGTCACTATTATGGGGGCTGTGGCTGTCACTATTATGGGGGCTGTGGCTGTCACTATTATGAAGGCTGTGGCTGTCACTATTATGGGGGCTGTGACTGTCACTATTATGGGGGCTGTGGCTGTCACTATTATGGGGGGTGCTGTGGCTGTCACTATTATGGGGGCTCTGGCTGTCACTATTATGGGGGCTGTGGCTGTCACTATTATGGGGGCTGTGGCTGTCACTATTATGGGGGCTCTGGCTGTCACTATTATGGGGGCTGTGGCTGTCACTATTATGGGGGCTGTGGCTGTCACTATTATGGGGGCTGTGGCTGTCACTATTATGGGGGGCTGTGACTGTCACTATTATGGGGGCTGTGACTGTCACTATTATGGGGGCTGTGGCTGTCACTATTATTGGGGCTGTGGCTGTCACTATTATGGGGGGCTGTGGCTGTCACTATTATGGGGGCTGTGGCTGTCACTATTATGGGGGCTGTGGCTGTCACTATTATGGGGACTGTGGCTGTCACTATTATGGGGGGGCTGTGGCTGTCAGTATTATGGGGGCTAAGGCTGTCACTATTATGGGGGGCTGTGGCTGTCACTATTATGGGGGGGGACATTGTGGCTGTCACTATTATGGGGGCTGTGGCTGTCACTATTATGGGGGGCTGTGGCTGTCACTATTATGGGGGGGGACATTGTGGCTGTCACTATTATGGGGGCTGTGGCTGTCACTATTATGGGGGCTGTGGCTGTCACTATGAGGGGGCTGTGGCTGTCACTATTATGGGGGGCTGTGGCTGTCACTATTATGGGGGATGTGGCTGTCACTATTATGGGGGCTGTGGCTGTCACTATTATGGGGGCTGTGGCTGTCACTATTATGGGGGGCTGTGGCTGTCACTATTATGGGGGATGTGGTTGTCACTATTATGGGGGCTGTGGCTGTCACTATTATGGGGGCTGTGGCTGTCACTATTATGGGGGCTGTGGCTGTCACTATTATGGGGGCTGTGGCTGTCACTATTATGGGGGCTGTGGCTGTCACTATTATGGAGGCTGTGGCTGTCACTATTATGGGGGCTGTGACTGTCACTATTATGGGGGCTGTGGCTGTCACTATTATGGGGGGTGCTGTGGCTGTCACTATTATGGGGGCTCTGGCTGTCACTATTATGGGGGCTGTGGCTGTCATTATTATGGGGGCTGTGGCTGTCACTATTATGGGGGCTCTGGCTGTCACTATTATGGGGGCTGTGGCTGTCACTATTATGGGGGCTGTGGCTGTCACTATTATGGGGGGCTGTGGCTGTCACTATTATGGGGGCTGTGACTGTCACTATTATGGGGGCTGTGGCTGTCACTATTATGGGGGCTGTGGCTGTCACTATTATGGGGGGCTGTGGCTGTCACTATTATGGGGGCTGTGGCTGTCACTATTATGGGGGCTGTGGCTGTCACTATTATGGGGGGGCTGTGGCTGTCACTATTATGGGGGCTAAGGCTGTCACTATTATGGGGGGCTGTGGCTGTCACTATTATGGGGGGGGACATTGTGGCTGTCACTATTATGGGGGCTGTGGCTGTCACTATTATGGGGGGCTGTGGCTGTCACTATTATGGGGGGGGGACATTGTGGCTGTCACTATTATGGGGGCTGTGGCTGTCACTATTATGGGGGGCTGTGACTGTCACTATTATGGGGGCTGTGGCTGTCACTATTATGGGGGCTGTGGTTGTCACTATTATGGGGGCTGTGGCTGTCACTATTATGGGGGCTGTGGCTGTCACTATTATGGGGGCAGTGGCTGTCACTATTATGGGGGCTGTGGCTGTCACTATTATGGGGGCTGTGGCTGTCACTATTATGGGGACTGTGGCTGTCACTATTATGGGGGGGCTGTGGCTGTCACTATTATGGGGGCTGTGGCTGTCACTATTATGGGGGCTGTGGCTGTCACTATTATGGAGGCTGTGTCTGTCACTATTATGGGGGCTGTGGCTGTCACTATTATGGGGGCTGTGGCTGTCACTATTATGGGGGGCTGTGGCTGTCACTATTATGGGGGCTGTGGCTGTCACTATTATGGGGGCTGTGGCTGTCACTATTATGGGGGGCTGTGGCTGTCACTATTATGGGGGGCTCTGGCTGTCACTATTATGGGGGCTGTGGCTGTCACTATTATGGGGGATATAGCTGTCACTATTATGGGGGCTGTGGCTGTCACTATTATGGGGCTGTGGCTGTCACTATTATGGGGCGCTGTGGCTGTCACTATTATGGGGGCTGTGGTTGTCACTATTATGGGGGCTCTGGCTGGCACTATTATGGGGGCTGTGGCTGTCACTATTATGGGGGGCTGTGGCTGTCACTATTATGGGGGGCTGTGACTGTCACTATTATGGGGCGCTGTGGCTGTCACTATTATGGGGCGCTGTGGCTGTCACTATTATGGGGGCTGTGGCTGTCACTATTATGGCGGCTGTGGCTGTCACTATTATGGCGGCTGTGGCTGTCACTAGTATTAGGGGGCTGTGGCTGTCACTATTATGGGGGCTCTGGCTGTCACAATTATGGGGCGCTGTGGCTGTCACTATTATGGGGCGCTGTGGCTGTCACTATTATGGGGGTTGTGGCTGTCACTATTATGGGGGCTGTGGCTGTCACTATTATGGCGGCTGTGGCTGTCACTATTATGGCGGCTGTGGCTGTCACTATTATGGGGGCTGTGGCTGTCACTATTATGGGGGGCTGTGGCTGTCACTATTATGGGGGGCTCTGGCTGTCACTATTATGGGGGCTGTGGCTGTCACTATTATGGGGGATATAGCTGTCACTATTATGGGGGCTGTGGCTGTCACTATTATGGGGCTGTGGCTGTCACTATTATGGGGCGCTGTGGCTGTCACTATTATGGGGGCTGTGGTTGTCACTATTATGGGGGCTGTGGCTGTCACTATTATGGCGGCTGTGGCTGTCACTATTATGGCGGCTGTGGCTGTCACTATTATGGCGGCTGTGGCTGTCACTATTATGGGGGCTGTGGCTGTCACTATTATGGGGGGCTGTGGCTGTCACTATTATGGGGGGCTCTGGCTGTCACTATTATGGGGGCTGTGGCTGTCACTATTATGGGGGATATAGCTGTCACTATTATGGGGGCTGTGGCTGTCACTATTATGGGGCTGTGGCTGTCACTATTATGGGGCGCTGTGGCTGGCACTATTATGGGGGCTGTGGCTGTCACTATTATGGGGGGCTGTGGCTGTCACTATTATGGGGGGCTGTGACTGTCACTATTATGGGGCGCTGTGGCTGTCACTATTATGGGGCGCTGTGGCTGTCACTATTATGGGGGCTGTGGCTGTCACTATTATGGCGGCTGTGGCTGTCACTATTATGGCGGCTGTGGCTGTCACTATTATGGCGGCTGTGGCTGTCACTAGTATTAGGGGGCTGTGGCTGTCACTATTATGGGGGGCTCTGGCTGTCACTATTATGGGGGGGCTGTGGCTGTCACTATTATGGGGGCTGTGGCTGTCACTATTATGGGGGCTGTGACTGTCACTATTATGGGGGCTGTGGCTGTCACTATTATGGGGGCTGTGGCTGTCACTGTTATGGGGGCTGTGACTGTCACTATTATGGGGGCTGTGGCTGTCACTATTATGGGGGCTGTGACTGTCACTATTATGGGGGCTGTGGCTGTCACTATTATGGGGGCTGTGGCTGTCACTGTTATGGGGGCTGTGACTGTCACTATTATGGGGGCTGTGACTGTCACTATTATGGGGGCTGTGGCTGTCACTATTATGGGGGGCTGTGGCTGTCACTATTATGGCGGCTGTGGCTGTCACTATTATGGGGGGCTGTGACTGTCACTATTATGGGGGGCTGTGGCTGTCACTATTATGGCGGCTGTGGCTGTCACTATTATGGGGGCTGTGGCTGTCACTGTTATGGGGGCTGTGACTGTCACTATTATGGGGGCTGTGGCTGTCACTATTATGGGGGCTGTGACTGTCACTATTATGGGGGCTGTGGCTGTCACTATTATGGGGGCTGTGGCTGTCACTGTTATGGGGGCTGTGACTGTCACTATTATGGGGGCTGTGACTGTCACTATTATGGGGGCTGTGGCTGTCACTATTATGGGGGGCTGTGGCTGTCACTATTATGGCGGCTGTGGCTGTCACTATTATGGGGGGCTGTGGCTGTCACTATTATGGGGGGCTGTGGCTGTCACTATTATGGGGGCTGTGGCTGTCACTATTATGGGGGCTCTGGCTGTCACTATTATGGGGCGCTGTGGCTGTCACTATTATGGGGGTTGTGGCTGTCACTATTATGGGGGCTGTGGCTGTCACTATTATGGGGGGCTGTGGCTGTCACTATTATGGGGGCTGTGGCTGTCACTATTATGGGGGCTGTGGCTGTCACTATTATGGGGGCTGTGGCTGTCACTATTATGGGGGCTGTGGCTGTCACTATTATGGGGGGCTGTGGCTGTCACTATTATGGGGGGCTGTGGCTGTCACTATTATGGGGGCTGTGGCTGTCACTATTATGGGGGCTGTGTCTGTCACTATTATGGGGGCTGTGGCTGTCACTATTATGGGGGCTGTGACTATCACTATTATGGAGGCTGTGGCTGTCACTATTATGGGGGTTTTGGCTGTCACTATTATGGGGGATGTGGCTGTCACTATTATGGGGGCTGTGGCTGTCACTATTATGGGGGATGTGGCTGTCACTATTATGGGGGCTGTGGCTGTCACTATTATGGGGGCTGTGGCTGTCACTATTATGGGGGATGTGGCTGTCACTATTATGGAGGCTGTGGCTGGCACTATTATGGGGGCTGTGGCTGTCACTATTATGGGGGGCTGTGGCTGTCACTATTATGGGGGATGTGGCTGTCACTATTATGGGGGATGTGGCTGTCACTATTATGGGGGCTGTGGCTGTCACTATTATGGCGGCTGTGGCTGTCACTATTATGGCGGCTGTGGCTGTCACTATTATGGGGGCTGTGGCTGTCACTATTATGGGGCTGTGGCTGTCACTATTATGGAGGCTGTGGCTGTCACTATTATGGGGGCTGTGGCTGTCACTATTATGGGGGCTGTGGCTGTCACTATTATAGGGGCTGTGGCTGTCACTATTATGGGGGCTGTGGCTGTCACTATTATGGGGGATGTGGCTGTCACTATTATGGGGGCTGTGGCTGTCACTATTATGGGCGCTGTGGCTGTCACTATTATGGGGGCTGTGGCTGGCACTATTATGGGGGATGTGGCTGTCACTATTATGGGGGTTGTGGCTGTCACTATTATGGGGGCTGTGGCTGTCACTATTATGGCGGCTGTGGCTGTCACTATTATGGGGGATGTGGCTGTCACTATTATGGGGGCTGTGGCTGTCACTATTATGGGGGATGTGGCTGTCACTATTATGGGGGTTGTGGCTGTCACTATTATGGGGGCTGTGGCTGCCACTATTATGGGGGCTGTGGCTGTCACTATTATGGCGGCTGTGGCTGTCACTATTATGGTGGCTGTGGCTGTCACTATTATGGCGGCTGTGGCTGTCACTAGTATTAGGGGGCTGTGGCTGTCACTATTATGGGGGGCTCTGGCTGTCACTATTATGGGGGGGCTGTGGCTGTCACTATTATGGGGGCTGTGGCTGTCACTATTATGGGGGCTGTGACTGTCACTATTATGGGGGCTGTGGCTGTCACTATTATGGGGGCTGTGGCTGTCACTGTTATGGGGGCTGTGACTGTCACTATTATGGGGGCTGTGGCTGTCACTATTATGGGGGCTGTGACTGTCACTATTATGGGGGCTGTGGCTGTCACTATTATGGGGGCTGTGGCTGTCACTGTTATGGGGGCTGTGACTGTCACTATTATGGGGGCTGTGACTGTCACTATTATGGGGGCTGTGGCTGTCACTATTATGGGGGGCTGTGGCTGTCACTATTATGGCGGCTGTGGCTGTCACTATTATGGGGGGCTGTGACTGTCACTATTATGGGGGGCTGTGGCTGTCACTATTATGGCGGCTGTGGCTGTCACTATTATGGGGGCTGTGGCTGTCACTGTTATGGGGGCTGTGACTGTCACTATTATGGGGGCTGTGGCTGTCACTATTATGGGGGCTGTGACTGTCACTATTATGGGGGCTGTGGCTGTCACTATTATGGGGGCTGTGGCTGTCACTGTTATGGGGGCTGTGACTGTCACTATTATGGGGGCTGTGACTGTCACTATTATGGGGGCTGTGGCTGTCACTATTATGGGGGCTCTGGCTGTCACTATTATGGGGCGCTGTGGCTGTCACTATTATGGGGGTTGTGGCTGTCACTATTATGGGGGCTGTGGCTGTCACTATTATGGGGGGCTGTGGCTGTCACTATTATGGGGGCTGTGGCTGTCACTATTATGGGGGCTGTGGCTGTCACTATTATGGGGGCTGTGGCTGTCACTATTATGGGGGCTGTGGCTGTCACTATTATGGGGGGCTGTGGCTGTCACTATTATGGGGGGCTGTGGCTGTCACTATTATGGGGGCTGTGGCTGTCACTATTATGGGGGCTGTGTCTGTCACTATTATGGGGGCTGTGGCTGTCACTATTATGGGGGCTGTGACTATCACTATTATGGAGGCTGTGGCTGTCACTATTATGGGGGTTTTGGCTGTCACTATTATGGGGGATGTGGCTGTCACTATTATGGGGGCTGTGGCTGTCACTATTATGGGGGATGTGGCTGTCACTATTATGGGGGCTGTGGCTGTCACTATTATGGGGGCTGTGGCTGTCACTATTATGGGGGATGTGGCTGTCACTATTATGGAGGCTGTGGCTGGCACTATTATGGGGGCTGTGGCTGTCACTATTATGGGGGGCTGTGGCTGTCACTATTATGGAGGCTGTGGCTGTCACTATTATGGGGGCTGTGGCTGTCACTATTATGGGGGCTGTGGCTGTCACTATTATGGGGGCTGTGGCTGTCACTATTATGGGGGCTGTGGCTGTCACTATTATGGGGGCTGTGGCTGTCACTATTATGGGGGCTGTGGCTGTCACTATTATGGGGCTGTGGCTGTCACTATTATGGGGGCTGTGGCTGTCACTATTATGGGGGCTGTGGCTGTCACTATTATGGGGGCTGTGGCTGTCACTATTATGGGGGATATAGCTGTCACTATTATGGGGGGCTGTGGCTGTCACTATTATGGGCGCTGTGGCTGTCACTATTATGGGGGCTGTGGCTGTCACTATTATGGGGGCTGTGGCTGTCACTATTATGGGGGATGTGGCTGTCACTATTATGGGGGTTGTGGCTGTCACTATTATGGGGGCTGTGGCTGTCACTATTATGGCGGCTGTGGCTGTCACTAGTATTAGGGGGCGCTATAGTAGCACTGGGAGTATTTTTGGGTTGCTGGTGACGTCACTGTGTAACTGTATTAACCCGATAATCTCCGCTCTGATCCTCCTGTGTGAACAGTCGGCTTCTGATCTCTGATCCCCGGGCACGCAGGGGTTAATCTCTGCCCTCAGCAGCAATTATAGGCAGTGGAAGATTCCATTACCGCCTGCGAGGAGGGGTGACGGAAATCAGAGTCAGTGCAGCCTTTCCGAGCTTCCCCAGCTATTCCCCCAGTATTGTACAGTTACTACAGTCCGGACTCCGGCCCTGTGTGAGGCTCTCAGGCCCGGCCGGCCTCACTTCCTGTGCCGCGCTGCCCCCCGGCCTGACTTGGTACGTTCTCCCGGTCACTGTCAGTCATTGTGCAGACTGCGCTGCGGTGACAGGTCTGACGCTTCTTCCATTCATCTGCGGCTTGTGCGCCCTGCGCTGGGGAGGGGTCTGGTCGGGGCCCCGGGTGGGGGTCGGGTCCGGGGGGCTCCTGCTGAGCGCGGCTGCTGTGGCTTTGCATTATAGATTGTCAATGAGAGGGAGAGTGGATGCAACCTGTGGCTGGGGTAGAACTACAAGTCCCAGCATGCCACGCTAGCGTCATGCATGCTGGGAGTTGTAGTCCCTCATTGGGGTCTGTAGGGGGGTCTGATAGTTGGGATCCCGCAGTGTTTGCTATGACAGTCAGTGCAGGGCATGCTGGGAGTTGTAGTCCCTCACTGGGGTCTGTAGGGGGGGGGGGGGGTCTGATAGTTGGGGCCCCCAGTGTTTGCTATGACAGTCAGTGCAGGGCATGCTGGGAGTTGTAGTCCCTCACTGGGGTCTGTAGGGGGGGGGGGGGGTCTGATAGTTGGGGCCCCCAGTGTTTGCTATGACAGTCAGTGCAGGGCATGCTGGGAGTTGTAGTCCCTCACTGGGGTCTGTAGGGGGGGGTCTGATAGTTGGGCCCCCAGTGTTTGCTATGACAGTCAGTGCAGGGCATGCTGGGAGTTGTAGTCCCTCACTGGGGTCTGTAGGGGGGGTGTCTGATAGTTGGGGTCCTGCAGTGTTTGCTATGACAGTCAGTGCAGGGCATGCTGGGAGTTGTAGTCCCTCACTGGGGTCTGTAGGGGGGGGGGGGGTCTGATAGTTGGGCCCTGCAGTGTTTGCTATGACAGTCAGTGCAGGGCATGCTGGGAGTTGTAGTCCCTCACTGGGGTCTGTAGGGGGGGGTCTGATAGTTGGGGCCCCCAGTGTTTGCTATGACAGTCAGTGCAGGGCATGCTGGGAGTTGTAGTCCCTCACTGGGGTCTGTAGGGGGGGTCTGATAGTTGGGGTCCTGCAGTGTTTGCTATGACAGTCAGTGCAGGGCATGCTGGGAGTTGTAGTCCCTCACTGGGGTCTGTAGGGGGGGGGGGGGTCTGATAGTTGGGCCCCCCGCAGTGTTTGCTATGACAGTCAGTGCAGGGCATACTGGGAGTTGTAGTCCCTCACTGGGGTCTGTAGGGGGGTGTCTGATAGTTGGGGTCCCGCAGTGTTTGCTATGACAGTCAGTGCAGGGCATGCTGGGAGTTGTAGTCCCTCACTGGGGTCTGTAGGGGGTCCCTCACTGGGGTCTGTAGGGGGTGTCTGATAGTTGGGCCCTGCAGTGTTTGCTATGACAGTCAGTGCAGGGCATGCTGGGAGTTGTAGTCCCTCACTGGGGTCTGTAGGGGGGTGTCTGATAGTTGGGGCCCTGCAGTGTTTGCTATGACAGTCAGTGCAGGACATGCTGGGAGTTGTAGTCCCTCACTGGGGTCTGTAGGGGGGTGTCTGATAGTTGGGCCCTGCAGTGTTTGCTATGACAGTCAGTGCAGGGCATGCTGGGAGTTGTAGTCCCTCACTGGGGTCTGTAGGGGGGTGTCTGATAGTTGGGGCCCTGCAGTGTTTGCTATGACAGTCAGTGCAGGGCATGCTGGGAGTTGTAGTCCCTCACTGGGGTCTGTAGGGGGGGGGGGTCTGATAGTTGGGCCCCCGCAGTGTTTGCTATGACAGTCAGTGCAGGGCATGCTGGGAGTTGTAGTCCCTCACTGGGGTCTGTAGGGGGGGGGGGTGTCTGATAGTTGGGGTCCTGCAGTGTTTGCTATGACAGTCAGTGCAGGGCATGCTGGGAGTTGTAGTCCCTCACTGGGGTCTGTAGGGGGGGGGGTCTGATAGTTGGGCCCTGCAGTGTTTGCTATGACAGTCAGTACAGGGCATGCTGGGAGTTGTAGTCCCTCACTGAGGTCTGTAGGGGGGGGTGTCTGATAGTTGGGGTCCTGCAGTGTTTGCTATGACAGTCAGTGCAGGGCATGCTGGGAGTTGTAGTCCCTCACTGGGGTCTGTAGGGGGGGGGTCTGATAGTTGGGGTCCTGCAGTGTTTGCTATGACAGTCAGTGCAGGGCATGCTGGGAGTTGTAGTCCCTCACTGGGGTCTGTAGGGGGGGGTCTGATAGTTGGGGTCCTGCAGTGTTTGCTATGACAGTCAGTGCAGGGCATGCTGGGAGTTGTAGTCCCTCACTGGGGTCTGTAGGGGGGGGTCTGATAGTTGGGGTCCTGCAGTGTTTGCTATGACAGTCAGTGCAGGGCATGCTGGGAGTTGTAGTCCCTCACTGGGGTCTGTAGGGGGGGGTGTCTGATAGTTGGGTCCTGCAGTGTTTGCTATGACAGTCAGTGCAGGGCATGCTGGGAGTTGTAGTCCCTCACTGGGGTCTGTAGGGGGGGGGGTCTGATAGTTGGGCCCTGCAGTGTTTGCTATGACAGTCAGTACAGGGCATGCTGGGAGTTGTAGTCCCTCACTGAGGTCTGTAGGGGGGGTGTCTGATAGTTGGGGCCCTGCAGTGTTTGCTATGACAGTCAGTGCAGGGCATGCTGGGAGTTGTAGTCCCTCACTGGGGTCTGTAGGGGGGGGGGGTGTCTGATAGTTGGGGCCCTGCAGTGTTTGCTATGACAGTCAGTGCAGGGCATGCTGGGAGTTGTAGTCCCTCACTGGGGTCTGTAGGGGGGGGTGTCTGATAGTTGGGGCCCTGCAGTGTTTGCTATGACAGTCAGTGCAGGGCATGCTGGGAGTTGTAGTCCCTCACTGGGGTCTGTAGGGGGGGGGTGTCTGATAGTTGGGTCCTGCAGTGTTTGCTATGACAGTCAGTGCAGGGCATGCTGGGAGTTGTAGTCCCTCACTGGGGTCTGTAGGGGGGGGGGGGGTCTGATAGTTGGGGCCCTGCAGTGTTTGCTATGACAGTCAGTGCAGGGCATGCTGGGAGTTGTAGTCCCTCACTGGGGTCTGTAGGGGGGTGTCTGATAGTTGGGATCCCGCAGTGTTTGCTATGACAGTCAGTGCAGGGCATGCTGGGAGTTGTAGTCCCTCACTGGGGTCTGTAGGGGGGGGGTCTGATAGTTGGGCCCCCCGCAGTGTTTGCTATGACAGTCAGTGCAGGGCATGCTGGGAGTTGTAGTCCCTCACTGGGGTCTGTAGGGGGGTGTCTGATAGTTGGGGCCCTGCAGTGT
Organism: Leptodactylus fuscus; assembly: GCF_031893055.1. NCBI lineage: Eukaryota > Metazoa > Chordata > Amphibia > Anura > Leptodactylidae > Leptodactylus > Leptodactylus fuscus. The sequence continues at coordinate 2,529,732 of NC_134268.1, read as the reverse complement.
TTGCTATGACAGTCAGTACAGGGCATGCTGGGAGTTGTAGTCCCTCACTGGGGTCTGTAGGGGGGGGGGGTCTGATAGTTGGGCCCTGCAGTGTTTGCTATGACAGTCAGTACAGGGCATGCTGGGAGTTGTAGTCCCTCACTGGGGTCTGTAGGGGGGGTGTCTGATAGTTGGGGCCCTGCAGTGTTTGCTATGACAGTCAGTGCAGGGCATGCTGGGAGTTGTAGTCCCTCACTGGGGTCTGTAGGGGGGGTGTCTGATAGTTGGGATCTCGCAGTGTTTGCTATGACAGTCAGTGCAGGGCATGCTGGGAGTTGTAGTCCCTCACTGGGGTCTGTAGGGGGGGGTCTGATAGTTGGGTCCTGCAGTGTTTGCTATGACAGTCAGTGCAGGGCATGCTGGGAGTTGTAGTCCCTCACTGGGGTCTGTAGGGGGGGTGTCTGATAGTTGGGGCCCTGCAGTGTTTGCTATGACAGTCAGTGCAGGGCATGCTGGGAGTTGTAGTCCCTCACTGGGGTCTGTAGGGGGGTGTCTGATAGTTGGGGTCCTGCAGTGTTTGCTATGACAGTCAGTGCAGGGCATGCTGGGAGTTGTAGTCCCTCACTGGGGTCTGTAGGGGGGGTGTCTGATAGTTGGGGCCCTGCAGTGTTTGCTATGACAGTCAGTGCAGGGCATGCTGGGAGTTGTAGTCCCTCACTGGGGTCTGTAGGGGGGGGTCTGATAGTTGGGGTCCTGCAGTGTTTGCTATGACAGTCAGTGCAGGGCATGCTGGGAGTTGTAGTCCCTCACTGGGGTCTGTAGGGGGGGTGTCTGATAGTTGGGGTCCTGCAGTGTTTGCTATGACAGTCAGTGCAGGGCATGCTGGGAGTTGTAGTCCCTCACTGGGGTCTGTAGGGGGGGGTCTGATAGTTGGGGTCCTGCAGTGTTTGCTATGACAGTCAGTGCAGGGCATGCTGGGAGTTGTAGTCCCTCACTGGGGTCTGTAGGGGGGGTGTCTGATAGTTGGGCCCCCCGCAGTGTTTGCTATGACAGTCAGTGCAGGGCATGCTGGGAGTTGTAGTCCCTCACTGGGGTCTGTAGGGGGGGTGTCTGATAGTTGGGGTCCCGCAGTGTTTGCTATGACAGTCAGTGCAGGGCATGCTGGGAGTTGTAGTCCCTCACTGGGGTCTGTAGGGGGGGGTCTGATAGTTGGGTCCTGCAGTGTTTGCTATGACAGTCAGTGCAGGGCATGCTGGGAGTTGTAGTCCCTCACTGGGGTCTGTAGGGGGGGGGTCTGATAGTTGGGGTCCCGCAGTGTTTGCTATGACAGTCAGTGCAGGGCATGCTGGGAGTTGTAGTCCCTCACTGGGGTCTGTAGGGGGGGGTGTCTGATAGTTGGGGCCCTGCAGTGTTTGCTATGACAGTCAGTGCAGGGCATGCTGGGAGTTGTAGTCCCTCACTGGGGTCTGTAGGGGGGGGTCTGATAGTTGGGGCCCCCAGTGTTTGCTATGAGTCAGTGCAGGGCATGCTGGGAGTTGTAGTCCCTCACTGGGGTCTGTAGGGGGGGTGTCTGATAGTTGGGGGGTCCTGCAGTGTTTGCTATGACAGTCAGTGCAGGCCATGCTGGGAGTTGTAGTCCCTCACTGGGGTCTGTAGGGGGGGGGGGTGTCTGATAGTTGGGGCCCTGCAGTGTTTGCTATGACAGTCAGTGCAGGGCATGCTGGGAGTTGTAGTCCCTCACTGGGGTCTGTAGGGGGGGGTCTGATAGTTGGGGCCCCCAGTGTTTGCTATGAGTCAGTGCAGGGCATGCTGGGAGTTGTAGTCCCTCACTGGGGTCTGTAGGGGGGGTGTCTGATAGTTGGGGTCCTGCAGTGTTTGCTATGACAGTCAGTGCAGGGCATGCTGGGAGTTGTAGTCCCTCACTGGGGTCTGTAGGGGGGGTGTCTGATAGTTGGGGTCCCGCAGTGTTTGCTATGAGTCAGTGCAGGGCATGCTGGGAGTTGTAGTAGCTGCAGTTGCTTTCGGATCCACTGATATAGAGGAAGGGGGGGGGGCTCACTAGTAGCCCCTGACTACAGGACCGGTAGTCTGTTACCATGTAGACACATAGGTCGGCCTAGGAGCTGGAGACACAATTATGACTAGAGCCTTATTGAAGTGATGACCTGGTTGCAGAAGTCTCCACACCCTGTAAATGCTTGTACGGATCCTGAGTAGGATGCAGCTTTGGATGTGACTGGAGCAGAGGACTCCATGTAATCTTGTGTCCCGTGTCATGGCGGAGCTTTATCACCCTGTTAATGAATGGCTGGCGAGGTGACCTCTGCCCTTATCACAGGGATGGTCGGAGTCTGCCGGAGCCAGGGCTGCTGCGGGTTTAGTAGCCGCCATCTTGTTTCCCTTGGTGGCCAGGCCAGGTGTGGTGGAGGTGTATATACGTGTATATATATATATATATATCTCATACATAGACTTCATCTCCTGACAACCCTCCACTACAGGCTGCAGGTGGGATGTTGTCAGCCATATCTGCTCTTGCTAAGCGACCACACGACAAACCTCATCCTCGCCGCTCAGACCTAATAGATGTCTTTATTGATAAGAATATTGAGGGGCTCCGTTTTTTTAGCTGGACTTCCCCTTTAATAGTTGTCACTAGCGCTATCTGTCAGACTGCGGCCTCGCCGGAAACGGTCGGATATGTGACGTTAATCTGAGGCGGGGGATGGGCTGATGGGGCAGATGTGTAAAGCTGTTGTTGTTGCCCCTAGGGGCACCTGGTGATCTCCTTACCGTGGTTTATAAATACCCCCGGGGGTTGGAGGGGTCGGGGTATGTATAAGGGGTAGGATAGTGCGTCAGGCCGAGGACACGTGACCACGCTTAGTGTCATTAGGTGCGGTGTTGTATCCCGGCCTCCCCGTCTTATGATACTTCCTCCTATGCTGCGGTCTCTTGGTTGTAGGCCCAAAGCCTGAGGCTGCACTACTGTGTTAGGTGCGGTGTTGTCATGATGTGGACTGACCAGGTCTCCGTGCCAGGTCGGGTATCGTATCTTCTAGCGCTCAGTGACCTCGGCAGATGGTGCGGACATACGTATGTGCCCCCATTGATATAGCGCTATGTCTGCCCCTCCTGTATCTGACCAGGTTTCCGTGCCGGGTCTGGTATCGTATCTTCTAGTGCTCAGTGACCTCGGCAGATGGTGCGGACATACGTATGTGCCCCCATTGATATAGCGCTATGTCCGCCCCTCCTGTATCTGACCAGGTCTCCGTGCCAGGTCGGGTATCGTATCTTCTAGCGCTCAGTGACCTCGGCAGATGGTGCGGACATACGTATGTGCCCCCATTGATATAGCGCTATGTCCACCCCTCCTGTATCTGACCAGGTCTCCGTGCCAGGTCGGGTATCGTATCTTCTAGCGCTCAGTGACCTCGGCAGATGGTGCGGACATACGTATGTGCCCCCATTGATATAGCGCTATGTCCGCCCCTCCTGTATCTGACCAGGTCTCCGTGCCAGGTCGGGTATCATATCTTCTAGCGCTCAGTGACCCCGGCAGATGGTGCGGACATACGTATGTGCCCCCATTGATATAGCGCTATGTCCGCCCCTCCTGTATCTGACCAGGTCTCCGTGCCAGGTCGGGTATCGTATCTTCTAGTGCTCAGTGACCTCGGCAGATGGTGCGGACATACGTATGTGCCCCCATTGATATAGCGCTATGTCCGCCCCTCCTGTATCTGACCAGGTCTCCGTGCCAGGTTGGCTATCGTATCTTCTAGCGCTCAGTGACCTCGGCAGATGCTGCAGACATACGTATGTGCCCCCATTGATATAGCGCTATGTCTGCCCCTCCTGTATCTGACCAGGTCTCCGTGCCAGGTCGGGTATCGTATCTTCTAGCGCTCAGTGACCTCGGCAGATGGTGCGGACATACGTATGTGCCCCCATTGATATAGCGCTATGTCTGCCCCTCCTGTATCTGACCAGGTCTCCGTGCCAGGTCGGGTATCATATCTTCTAGCGCTCAGTGACCCCGGCAGATGGTGCAGACATACGTATGTGCCCCCATTGATATAGCGCTATGTCCGCCCCTCCTGTATCTGACCAGGTCTCCGTGCCAGGTCGGGTATCGTATCTTCTAGCGCTCAGTGACCCCGGCAGATGGTGCGGACATACGTATGTGCCCCCATTGATATAGCGCTATGTCCGCCCCTCCTGTATCTGACCAGGTCTCCGTGCCAGGTCGGGTATCGTATCTTCTAGCGCTCAGTGACCTCGGCAGATGGTGCGGACATACGTATGTGCCCCCATTGATATAGCGCTATGTCCGCCCCTCCTGTATCTGACCAGGTCTCCATGCCAGGTCGGGTATCGTATCTTCTAGCGCTCAGTGACCTCGGCAGATGGTGCGGACATACGTATGTGCCCCCATTGATATAGCGCTATGTCTGCCCCTCCTGTATCTGACCAGGTCTCCGTGCCAGGTCGGGTATCGTATCTTCTAGCGCTCAGTGACCTCGGCAGATGGTGCGGACATACGTATGTGCCCCCATTGATATAGCGCTATGTCTGCCCCTCCTGTATCTGACCAGGTCTCCGTGCCAGGTCGGGTATCGTATCTTCTAGCGCTCAGTGACCTCGGCAGATGGTGCGGACATACGTATGTGCCCCCATTGATATAGCGCTATGTCCGCCCCTCCTGTATCTGACCAGGTCTCCGTGCCAGGTCGGGTATCATATCTTCTAGCGCTCAGTGACCCCGGCAGATGGTGCGGACATACGTATGTGCCCCCATTGATGTAGCGCTATGTCCGCCCCTCCTGTATCTGACCAGGTCTCCGTGCCAGGTTGGCTATCGTATCTTCTAGCGCTCAGTGACCTCGGCAGATGGTGCGGACATACGTATGTGCCCCCATTGATATAGCGCTATGTCTGCCCCTCCTGTATCTGACCAGGTCTCCGTGCCAGGTTGGCTATCGTATCTTCTAGCGCTCAGTGACCTCGGCAGATGGTGCGGACATACGTATGTGCCCCCATTGATATAGCGCTATGTCTGCCCCTCCTGTATCTGACCAGGTCTCCATGCCAGGTCGGGTATCGTATCTTCTAGCGCTCAGTGACCTCGGCAGATGGTGCGGACATACGTATGTGCCCCCATTGATATAGCGCTATGTCTGCCCCTCCTGTATCTGACCAGGTCTCCGTGCCAGGTCGGGTATCATATCTTCTAGCGCTCAGTGACCCCGGCAGATGGTGCAGACATACGTATGTGCCCCCATTGATATAGCGCTATGTCTGCCCCTCCTGTATCTGACCAGGTCTCCGTGCCAGGTCGGGTATCGTATCTTCTAGCGCTCAGTGACCTCGGCAGATGGTGCGGACATACGTATGTGCCCCCATTGATATAGCGCTATGTCCGCCCCTCCTGTATCTGACCAGGTCTCCGTGCCAGGTTGGCTATCGTATCTTCTAGCTCTCAGTGACCTCGGCAGATGGTGCGGACATACGTATGTGCCCCCATTGATATAGCGCTATGTCCGCCCCTCCTGTATCTGACCAGGTCTCCGTGCCAGGTTGGGTATCGTATCTTCTAGCGCTCAGTGACCCCGGCAGATGGTGCGGACATACGTATGTGCCCCCATTGATATAGCGCTATGTCTGCCCCTCCTGTATCTGACCAGGTCTCCGTGCCAGGTCGGGTATCGTATCTTCTAGCGCTCAGTGACCTCGGCAGATGGTGCGGACATACGTATGTGCCCCCATTGATATAGCGCTATGTCCGCCCCTCCTGTATCTGACCAGGTCTCCGTGCCAGGTCGGGTATCGTATCTTCTAGCGCTCAGTGACCTCGGCAGATGGTGCGGACATACGTATGTGCCCCCATTGATATAGCGCTATGTCCGCCCCTCCTGTATCTGACCAGGTCTCCGTGCCAGGTCGGGTATCATATCTTCTAGCGCTCAGTGACCCCGGCAGATGGTGCGGACATACGTATGTGCCCCCATTGATATAGCGCTATGTCCGCCCCTCCTGTATCTGACCAGGTCTCCGTGCCAGGTCGGGTATCATATCTTCTAGCGCTCAGTGACCTCGGCAGATGGTGCAGACATACGTATGTGCCCCCATTGATGTAGCGCTATGTCCGCCCCTCCTGTATCTGACCAGGTCTCCGTGCCAGGTCGGGTATCGTATCTTCTAGCGCTCAGTGACCTCGGCAGATGGTGCGGACATACGTATGTGCCCCCATTCATATAGCGCTATGTCCGCCCCTCCTGTATCTGACCAGGTCTCCGTGCCAGGTCGGGTATCGTATCTTCTAGCGCTCAGTGACCTCGGCAGATGCTGCAGACATACGTATGTGCCCCCATTGATATAGCGCTATGTCCGCCCCTCCTGTATCTGACCAGGTCTCCGTGCCAGGTCGGGTATCGTATCTTCTAGCGCTCAGTGACCTCGGCAGATGGTGCGGACATACGTATGTGCCCCCATTGATATAGCGCTATGTCCGCCCCTCCTGTATCTGACCAGGTCTCCGTGCCAGGTCGGGTATCGTATCTTCTAGCGCTCAGTGACCTCGGCAGATGGTGCGGACATACGTATGTGCCCCCATTGATATAGCGCTATGTCCGCCCCTCCTGTATCTGACCAGGTCTCCGTGCCAGGTCGGGTATCATATCTTCTAGCGCTCAGTGACCCCGGCAGATGGTGCGGACATACGTATGTGCCCCCATTGATATAGCGCTATGTCCGCCCCTCCTGTATCTGACCAGGTCTCCGTGCCAGGTCGGGTATCGTATCTTCTAGTGCTCAGTGACCTCGGCAGATGGTGCGGACATACGTATGTGCCCCCATTGATGTAGCGCTATGTCCGCCCCTCCTGTATCTGACCAGGTCTCCGTGCCAGGTCGGGTATCGTATCTTCTGGAGCTCAGTGACCTCGGCAGATGCTGCAGACATACGTATGTGCCCCCATTGATGTAGCGCTATGTCCGCCCCTCCTGTATCTGACCAGTCTCTATATCTTGTCTTCTCCTGCAGGTCCTCTCGTCCACCCCCTGCTCATTGACCTCGGACACCCCGACTCTGCAGTCATGTGGCTCGCGGTTCTGCTCCTGGCCCTGACTACGGTCTTGTTCTCCCTGCTGGACGTCTGGTATTTTATCCGCGCGTTCCTGGCGGTCCTGAGGGCGCGTCTGCAGCCGGTGGTGAAGGACCTTCTGAAGGAGCACACCTTCTCAGGTCTGGTTCTCCCTCATGACCTGGACTTCCTCCTGCACATGAACAACTCTCGCTACCTGCGGGAGGCCGACTTTGCCCGGCTTTCCTATTTCACGCGCAGTGGACTTTTTGGGGCCATACACGCTATGGGCGCTGGGATGGTGATGGCGGCCTGCACGATACGGTACCGGCGCTCACTTCGCCTGCTGGAAGCCTTTGAGATCCGCACCCGTCTGCTCTGCTGGGATGAGAAGGCCTTCTACGTGGAGCAGCGATTCGTAGCCCCCAGGGATGGATTTGTCTGCGCCGTTCTGCTGAGCCGGCAACACATTATCGGAAACTCCCCCGATAAAGTGGTACAGACCATGTGTAAGAGGAAGGTGAGCTGCACCAAACACCCTGCAGGGGGCAGTATACGGGCTCAGTAATCCAAGATGTAATATGCATGTACCTTAGGGTGTGTATGGGTATAATTGTGCGTGGTCTGGGGGTGGCGGCTTCAGTACGGGCGCCAATTTGTCTGACTGATCACGCACTCCAGACCAGGAACAAACCAAAACTTTAAAAAAATTTTGACTGCCCATGAAGAGAGTGCAGAATAAAAATTTTTGGGGTGGTATACCCCAAAAATGTCTTATTCCACTAAAGCCAAATTTTTGGCAAATTCATATAAGTAGTAGCGGCCCTGCGGGGTGGCGGCCCTCCTGGACTCCGATTTTCCGTCATGGGCATCTTTGTTCCTTTTCTGGCCACTTCTGTGACGACATGCTGAGGCCTGTGATTGGGTCTTGGCGGTCACATGGGGCGCTCTGATGTCATTAATCCCACGTGGCAGGAAGAGGACCAAAATGCAGCACGAGGCCGGAGGCCACGAGGGAGCCCAGGAGAGGTGAATATCCGTGGTTATTACTTTTCCACAAGTCTGCGATCATTGTACCCCATATTATAGTTATTTGTGGGTGTGAACCCCCAAAATTTCAGCTCGGATGATCCCGGCCCTCTGACGAGACGCCACTGTATAATAACACTTTGGGTTCCTGACAAACAAGTCGAGACCAAAACCAAACTAGTTTGTGAATATTCGCCGCGAATCCTGCGAGTTCTCTACTCCAGACACAAGCTCTTAGACGTCAGGGCTCACGTTCAGTGTTAGCAGAATTATGAATGCTGCTCTGGATGTTCCTGGGGTCACAACATTGTAACTCCAGATCTGTACAACAGAAGTGCAGCTGTGGAAGGAGAGCAGGTATGTTAGGGGTCACTGTAGTCCATTGTGGGCCAGTTGTGCGATATTTGGGAGGGAGTCTGGGGGTGGAGAAGGCCCCTTACTCACGTTTCATGTCTGCTCGATCCACAGGTGGAGTCTCCTGAGTTCCCGGATGAGGTCATGCACTGGATCGACTACAACGACAACAACAGTCAGAAACTGAGAGCCGAGAGCGGGGTCTCCAACAACTCCAAGGACCAGTAACGTAGCCGCCGCCGGGTACTGCCCCCCCTTACAGCGCACCTGCCGATCCTGCATAGACCAGTGCAGCTGTTAGGATTAGGATTGTCCCCCTGGTCTAGAGTGTTAGCCCCCTGCTGTACCATTCCTGTGTGTGAGCCTCAAGTAGAACCACGTCTGCTTTATAAGGGGTTCTGTGCAATACTGGGGGGTGATGGGAAGAGCGAAACGCCTGCTCAGGTGCCAGATGACGGAACGTTCCTCAGTACTTTATATTGTGCATTTTATTTATTAAGTTCATTTTGTATTTATTTGCTCCGATACATGCCGAAACGCAACACGTAAGAAGAGTTACCATGAAAGACGCAAGGGGATGGTCCAGACTTATACACAGCCAAGGGCAGGCTCGTCGGGAATGGGGGGCTGGGAGTTTTAGGGTGTCCTCACTATTATGGTGGAATTCAGTGCTTCGAGACTTGATTGGGGTATTATGGTGCAGCACTACTACCCCCATCATCTGCTCTCTGAGGAGCTCGAGCCTATGAGACTCACCTGGTACCGAGGACCTGAAGGGACAACCCCTGTCCATAAACCCTATGATGGGAAGCTGCTGAACATAAGGGGGTGACCTGAAAGAGGACCTTAAACTATCCTGAGATCTTTTCATTATTTAATAGCCCCCCTCCCCTGATTCTGGCACCGTTTGATTGTATTCTCTAGTCCCCACCATTCCTGAGCAATCAGTGCTGTTAGTTTCTGTGCCCAATATCCTAACTAGACTCCCTAATGTCCGGTGGGTGGAGTCAGGCAAGGGGGTGTGACCCCCCCCCCCCCTGCCAGACACCACCCACTTGTTATTAGGGAGTCTAGTTAGTATATCAGGCATCAAAACTAACCACATCAGTTGCTCAGGAATGGTGGGGACTGTATATACAGAGGCGGGGAGGCTATTCTGAAGAGAACTGGTGGTGGTGAAAGGTTCTCTGTAACAAAGCCTGTGCCTGCCACAAAGTAACGCCCAATGTCTGAGGCCGGCGAAATTGTCTGAAGTAGTCTCTCTGTAAATTCTTTGCTTTACTTTTCTCCTGGTCAGACGAGATTACATCATACTCCAGTCACATCTAGAGCTGCATTCAAAATGTCACTGCTATTCTGCTCTCTGGGTGCGTTCATCCCCTGTCACTACTTTTACTCTGCACTGCTGCTTCATTGCCTGGACGGGGCAGGTTCAGTGTTGCTTGCAGAATTATAAATGCAGCTCTGGAGGTGTCAGGCGTATGTGTCACCCCCTACTGGTTCATGGTCTGTCCTGGGCGGGCTCTGCAGTGCTGGAGTTGTCATGTGTCACCCCCTACTGGTTCATGGTCTGTCCTGGGCGGGCTCTGCAGTGCTGGAGTTGTCATGTGTCACCCCCTACTGGTTCATGGTCTGTCCTGGGCGGGCTCTGCAGCTCTGGAGTTGTCATGTGTCACCCCCTGCTGGTGATGGTCTGTCCTGGGCGGGCTCTGCAGTGCTGGAGTTGTCATGTGTCACCCCCTGCTGGTTCATGGTCTGTCCTGGGCGGGCTCTGCAGTGCTGGAGTTGTCATGTGTCACCCCCTGCTGGTGATGGTCTGTCCTGGGCGGGCTCTGCAGTGCTGGAGTTGTCATGTGTCACCCCCTGCTGGTTCATGGTCTGTCCTGGGCGGGCTCTGCAGTGCTGGAGTTGTCATGTGTCACCCCCTGCTGGTTCATGGTCTGTCCTGGGCGGGGTCTGCAGTGCTGGAGTTGTCATGTGTCACCCCCTGCTGGTGATGGTCTGTCCTGGGCGGGCTCTGCAGTGCTGGAGTTGTCATGTGTCACCCCCTGCTGGTTCATGGTCTGTCCTGGGCGGGCTCTGCGGTGCTGGAGTTGTCATGTGTCACCCCCTGCTGGTTCATGGCCTGTCCTGGGCGGGCTCTGCGGTGCTGGAGTTGTCATGTGTCACCCCCTGCTGGTGATGGTCTGTCCAGGGCGGGCTCTGCGGTGCTGGAGTTGTCATGTGTCACCCCCTGCTGGTGATGGTCTGTCCAGGGCGGGCTCTGCGGTGCTGGAGTTGTCATGTGTCACCCCCTGCTGGTGATGGTCTGTCCTGGGCGGGCTCTGCGGTGCTGGAGTTGTCATGTGTCACCCCCTGCTGGTGATGGTCTGTCCTGGGCGGGCTCTGCGGTGCTGGAGTTGTCATGTGTCACCCCCTGCTGGTGATGGTCTGTCCTGGGCGGGCTCTGCGGTGCTGGAGTTGTCATGTGTCACCCCCTGCTGGTGATGGTCTGTCCTGGGCGGGCTCTGCAGTGCTGGAGTTGTCATGTGTCACCCCCTGCTGGTTCATGGTCTGTCCTGGGCGGGCTCTGCGGTGCTGGAGTTGTCATGTGTCACCCCCTGCTGGTTCATGGCCTGTCCTGGGCGGGCTCTGCGGTGCTGGAGTTGTCATGTGTCACCCCCTGCTGGTGATGGTCTGTCCAGGGCGGGCTCTGCGGTGCTGGAGTTGTCATGTGTCACCCCCTGCTGGTGATGGTCTGTCCTGGGCGGGCTCTGTGGTGCTGGAGTTGTCAGGTGTCACCCCCTGCTGGTTCATGGTCTGTCCTGGGCGGGCTCTGCGGTGCTGGAGTTGTCATATGTCACCCCCTACTGGTACATGGTCTGTCCTGGGCGGGCTCTGCGGTGCTGGAGTTGTCATGTGTCACCCCCTGCTGGTTCATGGTCTGTCCTGGGCGGGCTCTGCGGTGCTGGAGTTGTCGGGTGTCACCCCCTGCTGGTTCATGGTCTGTCCTGGGCGGGCTCTGCGGTGCTGGAGTTGTCATGTGTCACCCCCTGCTGGTGATGGTCTGTCCTGGGCGGGCTCTGCGGTGCTGGAGTTGTCATGTGTCACCCCCTGCTGGTGATGGTCTGTCCTGGGCGGGCTCTGCGGTGCTGGAGTTGTCATGTGTCACCCCCTACTGGTTCATGGTCTGTCCTGGGCGGGCTCTGCGGTGCTGGAGTTGTCATATGTCACCCCCTACTGGTACATGGTCTGTCCTGGGCGGGCTCTGCAGTGCTGGAGTTGTCATGTGTCACCCCCTGCTGGTTCATGGTCTGTCCTGGGCGGGCTCTGCGGTGCTGGAGTTGTCATGTGTCACCCCCTGCTGGTTCATGGTCTGTCCTGTGCGGGCTCTGCGGTGCTGGAGTTGTCATGTGTCACCCCCTGCTGGTTCATGGTCTGTCCTGGGCGGGGTCTGCAGTGCTGGAGTTGTCATGTGTCACCCCCTGCTGGTGATGGTCTGTCCTGGGCGGGCTCTGCAGTGCTGGAGTTGTCATGTGTCACCCCCTGCTGGTGATGGTCTGTCCTGGGCGGGCTCTGCAGTGCTGGAGTTGTCATGTGTCACCCCCTGCTGGTTCATGGTCTGTCCTGGGCGGGCCCTGCAGTGCTGGAGTTGTCATGTGTCACCCCCTGCTGGTGATGGTCTGTCCTGGGCGGGCTCTGCAGTGCTGGAGTTGTCATGTGTCACCCCCTGCTGGTGATGGTCTGTCCTGGGCGGGCTCTGCGGTGCTGGAGTTGTCATGTGTCACCCCCTGCTGGTTCATGGTCTGTCCTGTGCGGGCTCTGCGGTGCTGGAGTTGTCATGTGTCACCCCCTGCTGGTGATGGTCTGTCCTGGGCGGGCTCTGCAGTGCTGGAGTTGTCATGTGTCACCCCCTGCTGGTGATGGTCTGTCCTGGGCGGGGTCTGCAGTGCTGGAGTTGTCATGTGTCACCCCCTGCTGGTGATGGTCTGTCCTGGGCGGGGTCTGCAGTGCTGGAGTTGTCATGTGTCACCCCCTGCTGGTGATGGTCTGTCCTGGGCGGGCTCTGCAGTGCTGGAGTTGTCATGTGTCACCCCCTGCTGGTTCATGGTCTGTCCTGGGCGGGCCCTGCAGTGCTGGAGTTGTCATGTGTCACCCCCTGCTGGTGATGGTCTGTCCTGGGCGGGCTCTGCAGTGCTGGAGTTGTCATGTGTCACCCCCTGCTGGTGATGGTCTGTCCTGGGCGGGCTCTGCGGTGCTGGAGTTGTCATGTGTCACCCCCTGCTGGTGATGGTCTGTCCTGGGCGGGCTCTGCGGTGCTGGAGTTGTCATGTGTCACCCCCTGCTGGTGCATGGTCTGTCCTGGGCGGGCTCTGCGGTGCTGGAGTTGTCATGTGTCACCCCCTGCTGGTGATGGTCTGTCCTGGGCGGGCTCTGCGGTGCTGGAGTTGTCATGTGTCACCCCCTGCTGGTGATGGTCTGTCCTGGGCGGGCTCTGCGGTGCTGGAGTTGTCATGTGTCACCCCCTGATGGTGCATGGTCTGTCCTGGGCGGGCTCTGCGGTGCTGGAGTTGTCATGTGTCACCCCCTGCTGGTTCATGGTCTGTCCTGGGCGGGCTCTGCGGTGCTGGAGTTGTCATGTGTCACCCCCTGCTGGTTCATGGTCTGTCCTGTGCGGGCTCTGCGGTGCTGGAGTTGTCATGTGTCACCCCCTGCTGGTTCATGGTCTGTCCTGGGCGGGGTCTGCAGTGCTGGAGTTGTCATGTGTCACCCCCTGCTGGTGATGGTCTGTCCTGGGCGGGCTCTGCAGTGCTGGAGTTGTCATGTGTCACCCCCTGCTGGTGATGGTCTGTCCTGGGCGGGCTCTGCAGTGCTGGAGTTGTCATGTGTCACCCCCTGCTGGTTCATGGTCTGTCCTGGGCGGGCCCTGCAGTGCTGGAGTTGTCATGTGTCACCCCCTGCTGGTGATGGTCTGTCCTGGGCGGGCTCTGCGGTGCTGGAGTTGTCATGTGTCACCCCCTGCTGGTGCATGGTCTGTCCTGGGCGGGCTCTGCGGTGCTGGAGTTGTCATGTGTCACCCCCTGCTGGTGATGGTCTGTCCTGGGCGGGCTCTGCGGTGCTGGAGTTGTCATGTGTCACCCCCTGATGGTGCATGGTCTGTCCTGGGCGGGCTCTGCGGTGCTGGAGTTGTCATGTGTCACCCCCTGCTGGTTCATGGTCTGTCCTGGGCGGGCTCTGCGGTGCTGGAGTTGTCATGTGTCACCCCCTGCTGGTTCATGGTCTGTCCTGTGCGGGCTCTGCGGTGCTGGAGTTGTCATGTGTCACCCCCTGCTGGTTCATGGTCTGTCCTGGGCGGGCCCTGCAGTGCTGGAGTTGTCATGTGTCACCCCCTGCTGGTGATGGTCTGTCCTGGGCGGGCTCTGCAGTGCTGGAGTTGTCATGTGTCACCCCCTGCTGGTTCATGGTCTGTCCTGGGCGGGCCCTGCAGTGCTGGAGTTGTCATGTGTCACCCCCTGCTGGTGATGGTCTGTCCTGGGCGGGCTCTGCAGTGCTGGAGTTGTCAGGTGTCACCCCCTGCTGGTGATGGTCTGTCCTGGGCGGGCTCTGCAGTGCTGGAGTTGTCATGTGTCACCCCCTGCTGGTTCATGGTCTGTCCTGGGCGGGGTCTGCAGTGCTGGAGTTGTCATGTGTCACCCCCTGCTGGTGATGGTCTGTCCTGGGCGGGCTCTGCAGTGCTGGAGTTGTCATGTGTCACCCCCTGCTGGTGATGGTCTGTCCTGGGCGGGCTCTGCAGTGCTGGAGTTGTCATGTGTCACCCCCTGCTGGTTCATGGTCTGTCCTGGGCGGGCTCTGCAGTGCTGGAGTTGTCATGTGTCACCCCCTGCTGGTGATGGTCTGTCCTGGGCGGGCTCTGCGGTGCTGGAGTTGTCATGTGTCACCCCCTGCTGGTGATGGTCTGTCCTGGGCGGGCTCTGCGGTGCTGGAGTTGTCATGTGTCACCCCCTGCTGGTGATGGTCTGTCCTGGGCGGGCTCTGCGGTGCTGGAGTTGTCATGTGTCACCCCCTGCTGGTGATGGTCTGTCCTGGGCGGGGTCTGTGGTAACAGGGTGATGTATTTACAAAGTGACGCCATTTTCTTTTAAAGGGAAGGTTCCATGACCAGGCAGCTCCTCTCATGATGATCATTTTTCATGTTTCCTTAAAGGGATTTTCTGGGGGTGGGGTAATAGATCTGCTTCATTATGGGGCCCATCCCTCACAATCGTTCCACCCGTCTCCCTGATTCTCTGCTGCTGCGCTCCTGACTCCCAGGACACTTAGTGATGACCTGAGGGGGTCTATCCAGGTAGGGGAGGGGATGGCGGAGAGGCGGGTGACATTTTGTCATGTTTGCGCCCCTTTAAGGAATAACTTCACAGTGCCCAAAATACGAGGGACGACGACAACTCCGGAGCTGTGCGATCTTGTGGCGATCCGGAGTTGTCGGTCACATTTAGTAGATTAGTCGGCAGTGTATAGTTACTGATCGTGTTGGCTATGGGCGGAGCTCTTTAAGCCTGAGGGCGGAGTCTCACCGTATCGGGTTCAGCGATTCCCTTCCCTGATCTGGAAGCCCCGCCCTCTTCCAGCGTCAGGTCTCCTCCTACCATGGTGAACTACAAGTAGCATAAAAACCTCAAACTCGCACAAGTCGGCGCCGGCCGTCACCTCACAAGAGCACAAAACACTTTGTAAAAGGGGAAACTTTATATTGTAACTAAAAACGTTTGGAGGGGCGCAGCATGAGCAGTGCCTTGCATGGGTCCCGATTGGCTGTCCGTCTGCCCGCCCCCTCGCATGGTAGACCCGCCCCCGCCGGATACCTTGTATCACTTGTAACATTTTCTTAAAGGGCCAAGCACCCTAATTAATTTTTCTTAGCCAATAGTACAGGTGTGAGCGCTGCCAAGCGGCCGCCCGTCCTCTCTGGTTACTAGGGATCCACTGCATAGGTTGGCAGGCAGCATGTCCATAGCCGCCGGATTGGAGCTGGAGGCAGATAACAGTCAGGAGGTTCGGCAGCGCCCCCAGCAGGTAAGTTTATCGGATTCATTTTTGGAAATTTTTGTTCTCATTTGTTGGAGGAGAACCCAAAAAATTATTTTTTCCTTTATCTGTTTTGAGAAAAGCTGGGTGACCACTCCGTCCCCCCCCCCCACCCCCCCACCCCCACACACGTTTTTCCAAAAACCGCCATACCTGCTGACGGTGTCTGTTATGACAGCCCAGAAAGCGAGCAGCCATGTTTGTTTGTTTTTTTTAACCCTGTACTATCCTTTTGTTAATATAGGCACTATTACAGGCATTTTCACCCAGCTTTCCTAGAATCCTGAGAAATTTTTAGATTTTTGCACTTTAAAACGTAACTGGACAAGAGAACAAAGAGGCCGGAATAATATTTCTATTTTCCTACCAGAATGATGATGCGGCCGCGATTATTGAGCTTTAATTAGATTCTTACATAATTTATTACCTAGAAATATTAAATATATATAAAACATAATTTTTATTGTTAAATATGTAACGTCTCCAAAAAGCTGTGACCCGCTCTAAGGCCCATGACCCGTGGATGTCACTGCAGGTGACTACTTTACAGTCTTATTGTATGCGACTTTTATTATTTTGATGGAAAATTTTAGGGGAAGAAACCAAAGATTTATCATCAATGTTACGAAGTCGCCTGCAGGCGCAGAGGATGGAGAAACAATAGATCTGTGCAATAAAGTCGCCTGCAGGTGCAGAGGATGGAGAAACAATAGATCCCTCATGTAATAAAGTCGCCTGCAGGCGCAGAGGGTGGACAAACAATAGATCCTCCATGTAATAAAGTCGCCTGCAGGCGCAGAGGGTGGACAAACAATAGATCCTCCATGTAATAAAGTCACCTGCAGGCGCAGAGGGTGGACAAACAATAGATCCCCCATGTAATAAAGTCGCCTGCAGGTGCAGAGGGTGGACAAACAATAGATCCCTCATGTAATAAAGTCGCCTGCAGGTGCAGAGGGTGGACAAACAATAGATCCTCCATGTAATAAAGTCACCTGCAGGCGCAGAGGGTGGACAAACAATAGATCCCCCATGTAATAAAGTCGCCTGCAGGTGCAGAGGGTGGACAAACAATAGATCCTCCATATAATAAAGTCGCCTGCTGGCGCAGAGGGTGGTACTACAATTACAGTAGGCCACCATAGACGTGGTGCTAGAGTTCTGTCTTATGACTCTGTATCAGATATGAATGTGATGAGCGATCACCAGAAGCAATGCAGCGCAGTCTAAATTAAAGGGGAACTCCTCCATAACACACTAACATGAGGCTCCGTGTTACCTGCAGCTCGGGATGGATTCTGTCCAAGGGCAGCATTACATGGACTTAGTATGTTCTCCCCTAGGATCTGTGTACAGCGCTGCAGAGTGTGTGTGCGCCATATACATCAGTAGATCTTTATATGATAAATCTTTGTGGTTTCCTTCTTTGGCATCTTTAAGATCTCTGCTTGCTGTCAGTGAATGAGAACACCCCATTTCTGCCAGTGCCTTTCACAGCTGAGGGTTTGGTCCAGTTCTATCCTCAGAGCAGTCTGGGCTCCAGTCTGTTGGGCGTTACCTGCACTGACACATTGTAACGAACTCTTAGACCTGGAGAGAGCGCCTACTAGAGGATTGTCTGCACTGCTACACTGTGACAACCCCTCAGCTGTGAGAAGTAGGTCTGCACACGTTCTTGAAAATTGCAAAATGTTAAAACACAAAGTCCGTTAATAAGTTGCACTGAATAATCTTGATCTACATGTAACTGGAGAACCCCTTTAAGTGGGCGGAGTCCAAGATATCACTGAAGGAAAATGAGACAGAAAGATGTTGGTTGTAGGGGCCGTCCTAGAGCGCCGTCATCCCTCCGCTAATACTCGCACCCTGGAGTGAGACCTGTGTTCATTCGTACGACCCCTTTAAAGTGGGTGTGGTTGTGGCTGTTTAGGGGTGGAGTTTATTTACTGCATTTTAATTCCGTTTTCTTAATTTGTACATTTGGCAGATTTTTTGGAGGGTAAATGTAGCTAAAATGTTGAGTGATTTGTTTCTATCTTGCTTTCCTTCTGTTTACGCCATTCACATCCAGAGCTGCGTTCACCATCCATTTCTATGTATGTAAGGTGCATTGTGAGCGATCTCGCGGTATCGCTCGACTCTTGCAGATTCCTGACAATCCAATAGGTATCCAGTAAGTGAGACTGGTATTTGTGGTTGTCACCAGTGCAGTGGGACAAATGACGGGGACAGAGTTACTTTTTAGTGTTCATAGGGAATCATCGAGGTTGCAGCTCTGGTTGTAATAGTAGAATTATAAATGCAGCTTTG
Organism: Leptodactylus fuscus; assembly: GCF_031893055.1. Lineage (NCBI taxonomy): Eukaryota > Metazoa > Chordata > Amphibia > Anura > Leptodactylidae > Leptodactylus > Leptodactylus fuscus. The sequence goes on along the minus strand of NC_134268.1, from coordinate 2,511,908 downwards.
GGTGTGATTGGAGTATTATGCTGCGGTCAAACAGATTTACTTCAATTTGTTAACCGTTTAGAGTCCAAGAGGCATTGCCCTTCCTAGGCGCTGCTGTACGATGCCGGTGCAGTTGGACTTTCTTCTCTAGCCCCTTCTGTTCCTAAACAATCAGTGCTGGTAATTTTGGTGTAGGATATGTTGACTAAACTCCCTAATGTTTAGTGGGTGGTTTCAGGCAGGGGGCGGGACTGAGCACTCCAATCAGAGCCAAACAATGTAACTACTCTAAGCCCTGCCCCTTGTCTGCTCCTCCCTGACTCCACCTACTTGTTATAAGGGAGTCTAGTGCACATCAGGCACAAAACTACCTGCACTGATAGCTCAGGAATGGTGGGGGCTACAGAAACTGTGTCAGAATCAGTGGCGGCGGGGCTATTATGGAAGAGATGGAGGTGGTGAAAGATCCCGATGAAGTAAAGTCGTGCACGTCTCCTCTCTTCTGCTTCCACTTATGTTTGTCTAAAGAAAACGGCATGTGTGAAGCCCAGCTCTGGATGTGAATGTAAATTGAAGGGAGGATATATATATATCTATCAGTAGGATACGCCATCACTTTATGTTCTCTAGGACCCCCACTGATCAGCTGCCTGTGTAGGGAACCACATTTTCTTGAATGGGGCTGCACCGCCGCTTCCTGCAATATAAGTGAGCCAAAGGTTTTAAAAAAAATAAAAATGAACATTAGTGTGTGACTTGAGTTACAGCTGCAGCTTTGGATGTGACTGGAGGGTGAGATATGATGAGTTACTGTACTGCTCTGGAGAATTAACCTGTGAAAGTGCTGGAAGTATTATACAGAACAATCCGGGGGTTTCCGTTGCTTTATCGCCATCGCCTTATTCCATGGCTCCGCCTCTTTTGTGAGCATGTCATCGATTTCCGTACAGCTTTATTGTTGGTATGAAATGTTCTGAATCTTTATTGCATCAGATCTGTGCTCCATGTTCCTTACATGTTATTTATTAAACGGTCGAGATCACTGAGCGCTGAGTCCGAGTCCTTCATTTCTGTGTCTCACCACTAGGGGGCAGCACTGTACCACAGTCTGAGGAGTCTACAGTAGCCAAACGCTGCAATCTTCTTACCCGGTGTCCTGTAGTCACTTGCAGGCTTTTGGCCACTTTCCTGCGTTCTTCTTCATGCGTCCTCTCTGATGTGACACCCCACAGGGTCAGCGCTGAGGCCCGATCACATGGACTGCTCCAATGTCATACTGCTAGTACCAATGTGTCCTTATGTTGTCACACCCCAGGACGTGACCATTCAGATTAGCATACCTCCCAACCGTCCCGATTTCCGCGGGACAGTCACGATTTGGGTGACATGTCCCGGTTGGAGGGAGGTATGTCCCAATTTCAAGAGGACGCAGATCTGAGTTGAACACATATGCGGCTGAAGCAAGGAGCTGACACAGGTCAGCTCCTCACTTCGCCGCTGCCCGCCTCTCTCCCTGACACATGCGGCTGAAGCTGCTCGCGTGCTCGCTTCGCCGCTGCGTCTCTCTCTCGCTGACACATGCTCGCTTCGCTGCTGCCGCCGGCTCCTGGCTTGTAGACGCGATGTATAAGCCAGGAGCCGGCGGCAGCAGCGAAGCGAGATGCTGACACAGGTCAGCTCCTCGCTTCAGCCGCATGTGTCAGCAAGAGAGACGCAGCGGCGAAGCGAGCAGCTTCAGCCGCATGTGTCAGGGAGAGAGGCGGGCAGAGAGCGGCGAGGGAGCGGAGGAGAAGGTAAGTTTAATGTGGAGGTGGAACGTGAATCTGGGGGCAGATAAAGGAGAGGACGGCATGACACTGGGGGCAGAGATGTGGGGACATGAATCTGGGGGCAGAGATGGAGGGACAGGAATCTGGGGGAAGAGATGTGGGACATGAATCTGGGGGCAGAGATGGGGGGGACATGAATCTGGGGGCAGATATGGAGTGGACATGAATCTGGGGGCAGAGATGGAGTGGACATGAAACTGGGGGCAGAGATGGAGGGACATTAATCTGGAGGCAGAGATGGAGGGGACATGAATCTGGGGGCAGAGATGGAGTGGACATGAATCTGGGGGCAGAGATGTGGAGACATGAATCTGGGGGCAGAGATGGAGGGATATAAATCTGGGGGCAGAGATGGAGAGGACATGAATCTGGGGGCAGAGATGTGGAGACATGAATCTGGGGGCAGAGATGGAGGGACATAAATCTGGGGGCAGAGATGGAGAGGACATGAATCTGGGGGCAGAGCTGGAGGGACATGAATCTGGGGGCAGAGATGGAGGGGACATGAATCTGGGGGCAGAGATGGAGGGGACATGAATCTGGGGGCAGAGATAGATGGAGGGACATGAATCTGGGGGCAGAGATAGATGGAGGGGACATGAATCTGGGGGCAGAGATGGAAGAGGGACATGAAACGGGGCAGATGAAGGGTGTATATGAAACTGGGGGAAAGATAGAGGGGGGACATTTATGGGTGACTGTAGGAGGATTATACTGTGTGCGGGCACATGAAAAATTAACGAGTGGGCGGGGTTCAACACAAGTGGGCGGGGCTAAATTTGCCGCGACGCGCTATGCGCGCCGCACATTTTGTCCCTCTTTCGGTTCTTCAAAAGTTGGGAGGTATGCAGATTAGGGTTGAGCGATCGGGATTGGAAAAGATCAGATCCCAATCGGCGATCGAGCAAATTTCACAATCGGCTGGAAAATGATCGGAAATCGGATTTTGAAATCTCAAGATCGGCTCGACCCTAAAAGTGACTTTTCCTATAGAGAAGCATTGACTAGGGTTGGGGGATCGGAAAAGATCAGATCCCGATCGGTGATTGAGCAAATTTCATGATCGGGATCAACTGGAAAATGATCAGAAATCAGATTTTATAATCGATCCTGAAATCTCAAGATCGGCTCGACCCTAATTGAGACCCAATCACAGGCCTCGGCATTGACAAAAGGGGGTGACATCAAACAATGCTGGAAGAGACCACAGGGGAAGGCCCAGCACAGGTGAGTATCAAATATTTTTGCTTTTTATTTTGTCCGCTCCCCCCCGGGCCTCTAAATATTATACTATGGGGACTGAAGAGACCTCCGAATGTAATACCGATTCTCTCTGAATCCATATTTTTGGGGAAATGATAATGAAACTGGCTTGTTACAAGGAGGTTTGCTCTATTTTTCACCATTTTGAAGTTCTCTGGTTGTTTAAATGACATGGGTGCAGGGCTTGTCAGGTGCTATGTGTCGTCATGTTGTCACACCCCAGGACGTGACCATTCAGATTAGGGTTCAGCAATCGGGATTGGAAAAGATCGGATCCCGATCGGCGATCGAGCAAATTTCACGATTGGGATTGGCTGTAAAATGATCGGAAATTGGATTTTTGAAATCTCAAGATCAACCCTAAAAGTGACTTTTCCTATAGAGAAGCATTGACTAGGGTTGAGGGATTGGAAAAGATCAGATAACGATCGGCGATTGAGCAAATTTCATGATCGGGAGATTTGGCAGATTCGATGCAGAAATACTGCTGAAAATCTATTGCATTACTAAAAGTCCAGCTGGTGGTGTAAATAGTGTCCGAGTGAAGGCTCCTGGAGTGGAGCAGGAGGAGTCTCCCTCCCCGCAGGGCTCTCCGTCTCTGTATCTTACCAATGTCTTTTCTGTACTGATCTGAGAGTAAGCAGTGTTATAGCGCACAGGGAGTGTCCAGAACGGCCTCTCACACCTGTAAGATGTCAGAGTGCGGCCAGCAGACGGCGTCACATAGGCGCTGATACATTGATGTAATAGGATGAGATACAATAACTCAGCAGACAGATCCCACATGACAGGTATATAGAGCGATTGTATAAGGGCCCTGGCACAGCTCATCCCTCCCTGTGTCATATGTCTGATGTGATTAGTGGGGCGTAGTGTGACATGTAGACCAGGCTGCACCCACATTGCTGGCACCGCCAGGTCACGATGTTCTTTTTCAGCTGTTTACACGATCATTAAACGTGTCCTGAGTGTGAATGGGAGGTGATTGCTACACGGGCCCCGGGGACACATTACATAAATGATGGCTGCCGCTTCCTGGATTTACTTAATCTTAATAAACATGTCAGAAGTAATGAATTATATGGCTGAGAGACGGCAGAACTGACTGGGGAGCGCAAAACGTAGATGGAGCTGAGGAGGAGAGATGGTGAACCTCGCAAGATTTGCTTATGGGTTCGGGTGGCTCAGGTCCAGAATAGTGTCTGACTCGTAGGACTATATATATCTATCAATCACACCTAGGACTATATATCTATCAATCACACTGTCCGGGATCCTATATACTATAAGAAATCAGAATATTCTAGAAGACCGACTGGAAAAAAATAATGTAACCCAGAAATGTCGCCAAATGAGAAGTGTGTCCAGTAAATACTTGGTGGGGGCTCCATGAATGACGTCATCAATGCGGCCATGTGTCCTGGAGGGATCGGCCTGTGGCCTGCAGGGCTCGTCTTACGGAAGCCCAGGGTGTATGATAGCCGCCTTCAGCTCGTCTGCATTATTGGGTCTGGGGTCTCTCATATATTCTCTATGGGGTAAGGTCAGGCCAGTGATACCGCAGTTATTACACCAGGTCTTAGTACTTTTGGCAGTGTGGACAATTCCATCTCCAAAATGACAATTCCATCTCCATAATCTTGTGGGCAGAGGAAACCTGAAGTGCTGGAGAATCTCCTGGTAGTCGCGGCGCTGACTTTGGTCTTGATCAAACCCAGTGGACCCCCCCAGCAGATGACATGGCCCCCAGACCAACAGTGATTGTGGAGACCTTACACTAGACCTCCAGCAGCTTGGATTCTGTACAGTGGCCTCTCCGCTCTTCTCCAGACCCCAGGACCAAACTAAGGAAAGGCAAAACGTACTGACATCTGAAAACACCTCCAACCACCGGGAACAGTCCAGAACTTTCTGATGAGATTCTAATGTATTGAGATGCTCTAGTATCTATAATGCATAGTGTATGACACTGTCAGGGCTCCTAGGACTATATATATCTATAATACATAGTGTATGACACTGTCAGGGCTCCTAGGACTATATATATCTATAATACATAGTGTATGACACTGTCAGGGCTCCTAGGACTATATATATCTATAATACATAGTGTATGACACTGTCAGGGCTCCTAGGACTATATATATCTATAATACATAGTGTATGACACTGTCAGGGCTCCTAGGACTATATATATCTATAATACATAGTGTATGACACTGTCAGGGCTCCTAGGACTATCTATATCTATAATACATAGTGTATGACACTGTCAGGGCTCCTAGGACTATATATATCTATAATACATAGTGTATGACACTGTCAGGGCTCCTAGGACTATATATATCTATAATACATAGTGTATGACACTGTCAGGGCTCCTAGGACTATATATATCTATAATACATAGTGTATGACACTGTCAGGGCTCCTAGGACTATATATATATATAATACATAGTGTATGACACTGTCAGGGCTCCTAGGACTATATATATCTATAATACATAGTGTATGACACTGTCAGGACTCCTAGGACTATCTATATCTATAATACATAGTGTATGACACTGTCAGGGCTCCTAGGACTATATATATATATATCTATAATACATAGTGTATGACACTGTCAGGGCTCCTAGGACTATATATATCTATAATACATAGTGTATGTCACTGTCAGGGCTCCTAGGACTATATATATCTATAATACATAGTGTATGACACTGTCAGGGCTCCTAGGACTATATATATATCTCTATAATACATAGTGTATGACACCGTCAGGGCTCCTAGGACTATATATATCTATAATACATAGTGTATGACACTGTCAGGGCTCCTAGGACTATATATATATATATCTATAATACATAGTGTATGACACTGTCAGGGCTCCTAGGACTATATATATCTATAATACATAGTGTATGACACTGTCAGGGCTCCTAGGACTATATATATCTATAATACATAGTGTATGACACTGTCAGGGCTCCTAGGACTATATATGCCTATAATACATAGTGTATGACACTGTCAGGGCTCCTAGGACTATATATATATCTATAATACATAGTGTATGACACTGTCAGGGCTCCTAGGACTATATATATCTATAATACATAGTGTATGACACTGTCAGGGCTCCTAGGACTATATATATATATATCTATAATACATAGTGTATGACACTGTCAGGGCTCCTAGGACTATATATATCTATAATACATAGTGTATGACACTGTCAGGGCTCCTAGGACTATATATATCTATAATACATAGTGTATGACACTGTCAGGGCTCCTAGGACTATATATATATCTATAATACATAGCGTATGACACTGTCAGGGCTCCTAGGACTATATATATATATCTATAATGCATAGCGTATGACACTGTCAGTGCTCCTAGGACTATATATATCTATAATGCATAGTGTATGACACTGTCAGGGCTCCTAGGACTATATATACCTATAATACATAGTGTATGACACTGTCAGGGCTCCTAGGACTATATATATCTATAATACATAGTGTATGACACTGTCAGGGCTCCTAGGACTATATATATCTATAATACATAGTGTATGACACTGTCAGGGCTCCTAGGACTATATATATCTATAATACATAGTGTATGACACTGTCAGGGCTCCTAGGACTATATATATCTATAATACATAGTGTATGACACTGTCAGGACTCCTAGGACTATATATCTATAATACATAGTGTATGACACTGTCAGGGCTCCTAGGACTATATATATATCTATAATACATAGCGTATGACACTGTCAGGACTCC
>NC_134268.1:2167550-2204825 GCF_031893055.1 Leptodactylus fuscus | reverse complement strand
TGTACTGTGTGGCAGCACTACTTATGTGTACAGTATGGCACTACAGTGTGAATGTACTTCTATATGTATGTGTACTGTGTGGTGGCACTACTTATGTGTACAGTATGGCACTACAGTGTGAATGTGCATCTATATGTGTGTGTACTGTGTGGCGGCACTACTTATGTGTACAGTATGGCACCACAGTGTGAATGTGCATCTATATATGTGTGTACTGTGTGGCGGCACTACTTATGTGTACAGTATGGCACCACAGTGTGAATGTACTTCTATATGTATGTGTACTGTGTGGTGGCACTACTTATGTGTACAGTATGGCACCACAGTGTGAATGTACTTCTATATGTGTGTGTACTGTGTGGCGGCACTACTTATGTGTACAGTATGGCACCACAGTGTGAATGTGCATCTATATGTATGTGTACTGTGTGGCGGCACTACTTATGTGTACAGTATGGCACCACAGTGTGAATGTACTTCTATATGTGTGTACTGTGTGGCGGCACTACTTATGTGTACAGTATGGCACTACAGTGTGAATGTACTTCTATATGTGTGTGTACTGTGTGGCGGCACTACTTATGTGTACAGTATGGCACTACAGTGTGAATGTACTTCTATATGTATGTGTACTGTGTGGCGGCACTACTTATGTGTACAGTATGGCACCACAGTGTGAATGTACTTCTATATGTGTGTGTACTGTGTGGCGGCACTACTTATGTGTACAGTATGGCACTACAGTGTGAATGTACTTCTATATGTGTGTGTACTGTGTGGCGGCACTACTTATGTGTACAGTATGGCACTACAGTGTGAATGTACTTCTATATGTATGTGTACTGTGTGGCGGCACTACTTATGTGTACAGTATGGCACCACAGTGTGAATGTACTTCTATATGTGTGTGTACTGTGTGGCGGCACTACTTATGTGTACAGTATGGCACTACAGTGTGAATGTACTTCTATATGTATGTGTACTGTGTGGCGGCACTACTTATGTGTACAGTATGGCACTACAGTGTGAATGTGCATCTATATGTATGTGTACTGTGTGGTGGCACTACTTATGTATACAGTATGGCACCACAGTGTGAATGTACTTCTATATGTGTGTGTACTGTGTGGCGGCACTACTTATGTGTACAGTATGGCACCACAGTGTGAATGTACTTCTATATGTGTGTGTACTGTGTGGCGGCACTACTTATGTGTACAGTATGGCACTACAGTGTGAATGTACTTCTATATGTATGTGTACTGTGTGGCGGCACTACTTATGTGTACAGTATGGCACTACAGTGTGAATGTGCATCTATATGTATGTGTACTGTGTGGTGGCACTACTTATGTGTACAGTATGGCACCACAGTGTGAATGTGCATCTATATGTGTGTGTACTGTGTGGCGGCACTACTTATGTGTACAGTATGGCACTACAGTGTGAATGTACTTCTATATGTATGTGTACTGTGTGGCGGCACTACTTATGTGTACAGTATGGCACTACAGTGTGAATGTACTTCTATATGTATGTGTACTGTGTGGCGGCACTACTTATGTATACAGTATGGCACCACAGTGTGAATGTACTTCTATATGTGTGTGTACTGTGTGGCGACACTACTTATGTGTACAGTATGGCACTACAGTGTGAATGTACTTCTATATGTATGTGTACTGTGTGGCAGCACTACTTATGTGTACAGTATGGCACTACAGTGTGAATGTGCATCTATATGTGTGTGTACTGTGTGGCGGCACTACTTATGTGTACAGTATGGCACTACAGTGTGAATGTGCATCTATATGTGTGTGTACTGTGTGGTGGCACTACTTATGTGTACAGTATGGAACTACAGTGTGAATGTACTTCTATATGTATGTGTACTGTGTGGCGGCACTACTTATGTGTACAGTATGGAACTACAGTGTGAATGTGCAACTATATGTGTGTGTACTGTGTGGCGGCACTACTTATGTGTACAGTATGGCACTACAGTGTGAATGTGCATCTATATGTGTGTTTACTGTGTGGCAGCACTACTTATGTGTACAGTATGGCACCACAGTGTGAATGTGCATCTATATATGTGTGTACTGTGTGGCGGCACTACTTATGTGTACAGTATGGCACTACAGTGTGAATGTGCATCTATATGTATGTGTACTGTGTGGCGGCACTACTTATGTGTACAGTATGGCACCACAGTGTGAATGTGCATCTATATATGTGTGTGTACTGTGTGGTGGCACTACTTATGTGTACAGTATGGCACCACAGTGTGAATGTACTTCTATATGTGTGTGTACTGTGTGGCGGCACTACTTATGTGTACAGTATGGCACTACAGTGTGAATGTACTTCTATATGTATGTGTACTGTGTGGCGGCACTACTTATGTGTACAGTATGGCACTACAGTGTGAATGTACTTCTATATGTATGTGTACTGTGTGGCGGCACTAGTTATGTGTACAGTATGGCACTACAGTGTGAATGTACTTCTATATGTATGTGTACTGTGTGGCGGCACTACTTATGTGTACAGTATGGCACTACAGTGTGAATGTACTTCTATATGTGTGTGTACTGTGTGGCGGCACTAGTTATGTGTACAGTATGGCACTACAGTGTGAATGTACTTCTATATGTATGTGTACTGTGTGGCAGCACTACTTATGTGTACAGTATGGCACCACAGTGTGAATGTACTTCTATATGTGTGTGTACTGTGTGGCGGCACTACTTATGTGTACAGTATGGCACTACAGTGTGAATGTACTTCTATATGTGTGTGTACTGTGTGGCGGCACTACTTATGTGTACAGTATGGCACTACAGTGTGAATGTGCATCTATATGTGTGTGTACTGTGTGGCGGCACTACTTATGTGTACAGTATGGCACCACAGTGTGAATGTACTTCTATATATGTGTGTACTGTGTGGCAGCACTACTTATGTGTACAGTATGGCACTACAGTGTGAATGTACTTCTATATGTGTGTGTACTGTGTGGCGGCACTACTTATGTGTACAGTATGGCACTACAGTGTGAATGTGCATCTATATGTATGTGTACTGTGTGGCGGCACTACTTATGTGTACAGTATGGCACTACAGTGTGAATGTACTTCTATATGTATGTGTACTGTGTGGCGGCACTACTTATGTGTACAGTATGGCACCACAGTGTGAATGTACTTCTATATGTATGTGTACTGTGTGGCGGCACTACTTATGTGTACAGTATGGCACCACAGTGTGAATGTGCATCTATATGTATGTGTACTGTGTGGCGGCACTACTTATGTGTACAGTATGGCACCACAGTGTGAATGTACTTCTATATGTATGTGTACTGTGTGGTGGCACTACTTATGTGTACAGTATGGCACTACAGTGTGAATGTACTTCTATATATGTATGTGTACTGTGTGGTGGCACTACTTATGTGTACAGTATGGCACTACAGTGTGAATGTACTTCTATATGTGTGTACTGTGTGGTGGCACTACTTATGTGTACAGTATGGCACTACAGTGTGAATGTACTTCTATATGTATGTGTACTGTGTGGCGGCACTACTTATGTGTACAGTATGGCACTACAGTGTGAATGTGCATCTATATGTATGTGTACTGTGTGGCGGCACTACTTATGTGTACAGTATGGCACCACAGTGGGAATGTACTTCTATATGTATGTGTACTGTGTGGCGGCACTACTTATGTGTACAGTATGGCACTACAGTGTGAATGTACTTCTATATGTATGTGTACTGTGTGGCGGCACTACTTATGTGTACAGTATGGCACTACAGTGTGAATGTGCATCTATATGTGTGTTTACTGTGTGGCAGCACTACTTATGTGTACAGTATGGCACTACAGTGTGAATGTACTTCTATATGTGTGTGTACTGTGTGGCAGCACTACTTATGTGTACAGTATGGCACTACAGTGTGAATGTGCATCTATACGTGTGTGTACTGTTTGGTGGCACTACTTATGTGTACAGTATGGCACCACAGTGTGAATGTACTTCTATATGTATGTGTACTGTGTGGCGGCACTACTTATGTGTACAGTATGGCACTACAGTGTGAATGTACTTCTATATGTATGTGTACTGTGTGGCGGCACTACTTATGTGTACAGTATGGCACCACAGTGTGAATGTACTTCTATATGTATGTGTACTGTGTGGCGGCACTACTTATGTGTACAGTATGGCACTACAGTGTGAATGTACTTCTATATGTATGTGTACTGTGTGGCGGCACTACTTATGTGTACAGTATGGCACTACAGTGTGAATGTACTTCTATATGTATGTGTACTGTGTGGCGGCACTACTTATGTGTACAGTATGGCACTACAGTGTGAATGTACTTCTATATGTATGTGTACTGTGTGGCGGCACTACTTATGTGTACAGTATGGCACTACAGTGTGAATGTACTTCTATATGTATGTGTACTGTGTGGCGGCACTACTTATGTGTACAGTATGGCACTACAGTGTGAATGTACTTCTATATGTATGTGTACTGTGTGGCGGCACTACTTATGTGTACAGTATGGCACTACAGTGTGAATGTACTTCTATATGTATGTACTGTGTGGCGGCACTACTTATGTGTACAGTATGGCACCACAGTGTGAATGTGCATCTATATGTATGTGTACTGTGTGACGGCACTACTTATGTGTACAGTATGGCACTACAGTGTGAATGTGCATCTATATGTATGTGTACTGTGTGGCGGCACTACTTATGTGTACAGTATGGCACTACAGTGTGAATGTACTTCTATATGTGTGTGTACTGTGTGGCAGCACTACTTATGTGTACAGTATGGCACTACAGTGTGAATGTACTTCTATATGTATGTGTACTGTGTGGCGGCACTACTTATGTGTACAGTATGGCACTACAGTGTGAATGTACTTCTATATGTATGTGTACTGTGTGGCGGCACTACTTATGTGTACAGTATGGCACTACAGTGTGAATGTGCATCTATATGTGTGTGTACTGTGTGGCGGCACTACTTATGTGTACAGTATGGCACTACAGTGTGAATGTACTTCTATATGTATGTGTACTGTGTGGCGGCACTACTTATGTGTACAGTATGGCACCACAGTGTGAATGTACTTCTATATGTATGTGTACAGTGTGGCGGCACAACTTATGTGTACAGTATGGCACCACAGTGTGAATGTGCACATATATGTGTGTGTACTGTGTGGCAGCACTACTTATGTGTACAGTATGGCACCACAGTGTGAATGTACTTCTATATGTATGTGTACTGTGTGGCGGCACTACTTATGTGTACAGTATGGCACCACAGTATGAATGTACTTCTATATGTATGTGTACTGTGTGGCGGCACTACTTATGTGTACAGTATGGCACCACAGTGTGAATGTACATCTATATGTGTGTGTACTGTGTGGCGGCACTACTTATGTGTACAGTATGGCACCACAGTGTGAATGTACATCTATATGTGTGTGTACTGTGTGGCGGCACTACTTTTGTGTACAGTATGGCACCACAGTGTGAATGTACTTCTATATGTATGTGTACTGTGTGGCGGCACTACTTATGTGTACAGTATGGCACCACAGTGTGAATGTACTTCTATATGTATGTGTACTGTGTGGCGGCACTACTTATGTGTACAGTATGGCACCACAGTGTGAATGTACTTCTATATGTATGTGTACTGTGTGGCGGCACTACTTATGTGTACAGTATGGCACCACAGTGTGAATGTACTTCTATATGTATGTGTACTGTGTGGCGGCACTACTTATGTGTACAGTATGGCACTACAGTGTGAATGTACTTCTATATATGTATGTGTACTGTGTGGCGGCACTACTTATGTGTACAGTATGGCACCACAGTGTGAATGTACTTCTATATGTATGTGTACTGTGTGGCGGCACTACTTATGTGTACAGTATGGCACTACAGTGTGAATGTACTTCTATATATGTATGTGTACTGTGTGGCGGCACTACTTATGTGTACAGTATGGCACTACAGTGTGAATGTACTTCTATATATATATGTGTACTGTGTGGCGGCACTACTTATGTGTACAGTATGGCACCACAGTGTGAATGTTCTTCTATATGTATGTGTACTGTGTGGCGGCACTACTTATGTGTACAGTATGGCACCACAGTGTGAATGTACTTCTATATATGTATGTGTACTGTGTGGCGGCACTACTTATGTGTACAGTATGGCACCACAGTGTGAATGTTCTTCTATATGTATGTGTACTGTGTGGCGGCACTACTTATGTGTACAGTATGGCACCACAGTGTGAATGTACTTCTATATGTATGTGTACTGTGTGGCGGCACTACTTATGTGTACAGTATGGCACTACAGTGTGAATGTACTTCTATATGTATGTACTGTGTGGCGGCACTACTTATGTGTACAGTATGGCACCACAGTGTGAATGTACTTCTATATGTGTGTGTACTGTGTGGCGGCACTACTTATGTGTACAGTATGGCACTACAGTGTGAATGTTCTTCTATATGTATGTGTACTGTGTGGCGGCACTACTTATGTGTACAGTATGGCACCACAGTGTGAATGTACTTCTATATGTATGTGTACTGTGTGGCGGCACTACTTATGTGTACAGTATGGCACTACAGTGTGAATGTACTTCTATATGTATGTGTACTGTGTGGCGGCACTACTTATGTGTACAGTATGGCACCACAGTGTGAATGTTCTTCTATATGTATGTGTACTGTGTGGCGGCACTACTTATGTGTACAGTATGGCACCACAGTGTGAATGTACTTCTATATGTATGTGTACTGTGTGGCGGCACTACTTATGTGTACAGTATGGCACTACAGTGTGAATGTACTTCTATATGTATGTGTACTGTGTGGCGGCACTACTTATGTGTACAGTATGGCACTACAGTGTGAATGTACTTCTATATGTATGTGTACTGTGTGGCGGCACTACTTATGTGTACAGTATGGCACCACAGTGTGAATGTGCATCTATATGTATGTGTACTGTGTGACGGCACTACTTATGTGTACAGTATGGCACTACAGTGTGAATGTACTTCTATATGTATGTGTACTGTGTGGTGGCACTACTTATGTGTACAGTATGGCACTACAGTGTGAATGTACTTCTATATGTATGTGTACTGTGTGGTGGCACTACTTATGTGTACAGTATGGCACCACAGTGTGAATGTTCTTCTATATGTATGTGTACTGTGTGGCGGCACTACTTATGTGTACAGTATGGCACCACAGTGTGAATGTACTTCTATATGTATGTGTACTGTGTGGCGGCACTACTTATGTGTACAGTATGGCACTACAGTGTGAATGTACTTCTATATGTATGTGTACTGTGTGGCGGCACTACTTATGTGTACAGTATGGCACTACAGTGTGAATGTACTTCTATATGTATGTGTACTGTGTGGCGGCACTACTTATGTGTACAGTATGGCACCACAGTGTGAATGTACTTCTATATGTATGTGTACTGTGTGGCGGCACTACTTATGTGTACAGTATGGCACTACAGTGTGAATGTACTTCTATATGTATGTGTACTGTGTGGCGGCACTACTTATGTGTACAGTATGGCACCACAGTGTGAATGTTCTTCTATATATATATATGTATGTGCTATTGATGGCTCTCGGCAGGTCGGTCCATTTGGTGGTGCAGAGGGGACAGAAGTCGTGTCATTCACAGCCCGGAGATGTTTCTTGGTTGATATTGGTCCATGTAAATCCGCCACATCCTTAGTACTGTATAATACCGTCTTACACTCTTCTTGGACTCATATTGTGCAGTTTGCAGCCATCTTGTCGGTTCCCCATATTACATTAAATTCTGAGATATTATAGTGTGGGTGTAATAGAGAGCACATCTGAGGAGGGAGAAGCGGAGAGTTAGTGAGCGGGGAGGAATCGGGAGCCTCACATAATGTCTGTATCAGCAGGGCAGGGACTCAGCAGAGATTAGTAGCGTCTATTGTAATAACAGCACACAAACAGATTTGTCATAAAGCTGATATCTATATCCAATGGATTTCAATGTGATTTGTTCACTTGTCATCCGTGTCCATATCACCAAGTCCGTCACGTGTGCGGTATTTATTATTATTTACGGACTTAATAACACGGCGTGCAGGTCTCTGCTCAAAATAGTGGACTTCCAAGATGGTGGTCTGTTATATCCACCAGTAGTGTGAACCACACATAGCACCAACATATGGAGAACAAACATATCCTAGTGTTCTTTGTGAGCGCTTCACATAAAGTATTGCTGGGAGTCGCGTAGTACAAGGCGCAGCACAAGAGAAGACTTACACATTACAGTATAGCAGAATTATTTATGTGCACTACATGGTGACATTAGTTATATACTCAGTAGATATTGCTGTATTGTATGGCAGAATTATTAATACTACATGCTAACATTAGTAATGTGCACAGTATGACAGTACTATCTGTATAGTATGGTGATATCAGTAATGTGCACAGTATGACAGTACTATCTGTATAGTATGGTGATATCAGTAATGTGCACAGTATGACAGTACTATCTGTATAGTATGGTGATATCAGTAATGTGCACAGTATGACAGTACTATCTGTATAGTATGGTGATATCAGTAATGTGCACAGTATGACAGTACTATCTGTATAGTATGGTGATATCAGTAATGTGCACAGTATGACAGTACTATCTGTATAGTATAATGATATCAGTAATGTGCACAGTATGACAGTACTATCTGTATAGTATGGTGATATCAGTAATGTGCACAGTATGACAGTACTATCTGTATAGTATGGTGATATCAGTAATGTGCACAGTATGACAGTACTATCTGTATAGTATAATGATATCAGTAATGTGCACAGTATGACAGTACTATCTGTATAGTATGGTGATATCAGTAATGTGCACAGTATGACAGTACTATCTGTATAGTATGGTGATATCAGTAATGTGCACAGTATGACAGTACTATCTGTATAGTATAATGATATCAGTAATGTGCACAGTATGACAGTACTATCTGTATAGTATGGTGATATCAGTAATGTGCACAGTATGACAGTACTATCTGTATAGTATGGTGATATCGGTAATGTGCACAGTATGACAGTACTATCTGTATAGTATGGTGATATCAGTAATGTGTACAGTATGACAGTACTATCTGTATAGTATGGTGATATCAGTAATGTGCACAGTATGACAGTACTATCTGTATAGTATGGTGATATCAGTAATGTGCACAGTATGACAGTACTATCTGTATAGTATAGTGATATCAGTAATGTGCACAGTATGACAGTACTATCTGTATAGTATAGTGATATCAGTAATGTGCACAGTATGACAGTACTATCTGTATAGTATAATGATATCAGTAATGTGCACAGTATGACAGTACTATCTGTATAGTATGGTGATATCAGTAATGTGCACAGTATGACAGTACTATCTGTATAGTATAATGATATCAGTAATGTGCACAGTATGACAGTACTATCTGTATAGTATAGTGATATCAGTAATGTGCACAGTATGACAGTACTATCTGTATAGTAAGGTGATATCAGTAATGTGCACAGTATGGCAGTACTATCTGTATAGTATGGTGATATCAGTAATGTGCACAGTATGACAGTACTATCTGTATAGTATGGTGATATCAGTAATGTGCACAGTATGACAGTACTATCTGTATAGTATAGTGATATTAGTAATGTGCACAGTATGACAGTACTATCTGTATAGTATGGTGATATCAGTAATGTGCACAGTATGACAGTACTATCTGTATAGTATAGTGATATCAGTAATGTGCACAGTATGACAGTACTATCTGTATAGTAAGGTGATATCAGTAATGTGCACAGTATGGCAGTACTATCTGTATAGTATGGTGATATCAGTAATGTGCACAGTATGACAGTACTATCTGTATAGTAAGGTGATATCAGTAATGTGCACAGTATGGCAGTACTATCTGTATAGTATGGTGATATCAGTAATGTGCACAGTATGACAGTACTATCTGTATAGTATGGTGATATCAGTAATGTGCACAGTATGACAGTACTATCTGTATAGTATGGTGATATCAGTAATGTGCACAGTATGACAGTACTATCTGTATAGTATGGTGATATCAGTAATGTGCACAGTATGACAGTACTATCTGTATAGTATGGTGATATCAGTAATGTGCACAGTATGACAGTACTATCTGTATAGTATGGTGATATCAGTAATGTGCACAGTATGACAGTACTATCTGTATAGTATAATGATATCAGTAATGTGCACAGTATGACAGTACTATCTGTATAGTATGGTGATATCAGTAATGTGCACAGTATGACAGTACTATCTGTATAGTATGGTGATATCAGTAATGTGCACAGTATGACAGTACTATCTGTATAGTATAGTGATATCAGTAATGTGCACAGTATGACAGTACTATCTGTATAGTATGGTGATATCAGTAATGTGCACAGTATGACAGTACTATCTGTATAGTATGGTGATATCAGTAATGTGCACAGTATGACAGTACTATCTGTATAGTATGGTGATATCAGTAATGTGCACAGTATGACAGTACTATCTGTATAGTATGGTGATATCAGTAATGTGCACAGTATGACAGTACTATCTGTATAGTATGGAGATATCAGTAATGTGCACAGTATGGCAGTACTATCTGTATAGTATAATGATATCAGTAATGTGCACAGTATGACAGTACTATCTGTATAGTATAATGATATCAGTAATGTGCACAGTATGACAGTACTATCTGTATAGTATGGTGATATCAGTAATGTGCACAGTATGACAGTACTATCTGTATAGTATGGTGATATCAGTAATGTGCACAGTATGACAGTACTATCTGTATAGTATAATGATATCAGTAATGTGCACAGTATGACAGTACTATCTGTATAGTATGGTGATATCAGTAATGTGCACAGTATGACAGTACTATCTGTATAGTATGGTGATATCAGTAATGTGCACAGTATGACAGTACTATCTGTATAGTATGGTGATATCAGTAATGTGCACAGTATGACAGTACTATCTGTATAGTATGGTGATATCAGTAATGTGCACAGTATGACAGTACTATCTGTATAGTATGGTGATATCAGTAATGTGCACAGTATGACAGTACTATCTGTATAGTATGGTGATATCAGTAATGTGCACAGTATGACAGTACTATCTGTATAGTATAATGATATCAGTAATGTGCACAGTATGACAGTACTATCTGTATAGTATAGTGATATCAGTAATGTGCACAGTATGACAGTACTATCTGTATAGTATGGTGATATTAGTAATGTGCACAATATGACAGTACTATCTGTATAGTATAGTGATATCAGTAATGTGCACAGTATGACAGTACTATCTGTATAGTATGGTGATATCAGTAATGTGCACAGTATGACAGTACTATCTGTATAGTATAGTGATATCAGTAATGTGCACAGTATGACAGTACTATCTGTATAGTATGGTGATATCAGTAATGTGCACAGTATGACAGTACTATCCGTATAGTATGGTGATATCAGTAATGTGCACAGTATGACAGTACTATCCGTATAGTATGGTGATATCAGTAATGTGCACAGTATGACAGTACTATCTGTATAGTATGGTGATATCAGTAATGTGCACAGTATGACAGTACTATCTGTATAGTATGGTGATATCAGTAATGTGCACAGTATGACAGTACTATCTGTATAGTATGGTGATATTAGTAATGTGCACAGTATGACAGTACTATCCGTATAGTATGGTGATATCAGTAATGTGCACAGTATGACAGTACTATCTGTATAGTATAATGATATCAGTAATGTGCACAGTATGACAGTACTATCTGTATAGTATGGTGATATCAGTAATGTGCACAGTATGACAGTACTATCTGTATAGTATAATGATATCAGTAATGTGCACAGTATGACAGTACTATCTGTATAGTATGGTGATATCAGTAATGTGCACAGTATGGCAGTACTATCTGTATAGTATGGTGATATCAGTAATGTGCACAGTATGACAGTACTATCTGTATAGTATGGTGATATCGGTAATGTGCACAGTATGACAGTACTATCTGTATAGTATGGTGATATCGGTAATGTGCACAATATGACAGTACTATCTGTATAGTATGGTGATATCAGTAATGTGCACAGTATGACAGTACTATCTGTATAGTATAGTGATATCAGTAATGTGCACAGTATGACAGTACTATCTGTATAGTATGGTGATATCAGTAATGTGCACAGTATGACAGTACTATCTGTATAGTATGGTGATATCAGTAATGTGCACAGTATGACAGTACTATCTGTATAGTATGGTGATATCAGTAATGTGCACAATATGACAGTACTATCTGTATAGTATGGTGATATCAGTAATGTGCACAGTATGACAGTACTATCTGTATAGTATGGTGATATCAGTAATGTGCACAGTATGACAGTACTATCTGTATAGTATGGTGATATCAGTAATGTGCACAGTATGACAGTACTATCTGTATAGTATGGTGATATCAGTAATGTGCACAATATGACAGTACTATCTGTATAGTATGGTGATATCAGTAATGTGCACAGTATGGCAGTACTATCTGTATAGTATGGTGATATCAGTAATGTGCACAGTATGACAGTACTATCTGTATAGTATGGTGATATCAGTAATGTGCACAATATGACAGTACTATCTGTATAGTATGGTGATATCAGTAATGTGCACAGTATGACAGTACTATCTGTATAGTATGGTGATATCAGTAATGTGCACAGTATGACAGTACTATCTGTATAGTATGGTGATATCAGTAATGTGCACAGTATGACAGTACTATCTGTATAGTATGGTGATATCAGTAATGTGCACAGTATGACAGTACTATCTGTATAGTATGGTGATATCAGTAATGTGCACAGTATGACAGTACTATCTGTATAGTATGGTGATATCAGTAATGTGCACAGTATGACAGTACTATCTGTATAGTATAATGATATCAGTAATGTGCACAGTATGACAGTACTATCTGTATAGTATGGTGATATCAGTAATGTGCACAGTATGACAGTACTATCTGTATAGTATGGTGATATCGGTAATGTGCACAATATGACAGTACTATCTGTATAGTATGGTGATATCAGTAATGTGCACAGTATGACAGTACTATCTGTATAGTATGGTGATATCGGTAATGTGCACAGTATGACAGTACTATCCGTATAGTATGGTGATATCAGTAATGTGCACAGTATGACAGTACTATCTGTATAGTATGGTGATATCAGTAATGTGCACAGTATGACAGTACTATCTGTATAGTATGGTGATATCAGTAATGTGCACAGTATGACAGTACTATCTGTATAGTATGGTGATATCAGTAATGTGCACAGTATGACAGTACTATCTGTATAGTATGGTGATATCAGTAATGTGCACAGTATGACAGTACTATCTGTATAGTATGGTGTTATCAGTAATGTGCACAGTATGGCAGTACTATCTGTATAGTATGGTGATATCAGTAATGTGCACAGTATGACAGTACTATCTGTATAGTATGGTGATATCAGTAATGTGCACAGTATGACAGTACTATCTGTATAGTATGGTGATATCAGTAATGTGCACAGTATGACAGTACTATCTGTATAGTATGGTGATATCAGTAATGTGCACAGTATGACAGCACTATCTGTATAGTATGGTGATATCAGTAATGTGCACAGTATGACAGTACTATCTGTATAGTATAATGATATCAGTAATGTGCACAGTATGACAGTACTATCTGTATAGTATGGTGATATCAGTAATGTGCACAGTATGACAGTACTATCTGTATAGTATGGTGATATCAGTAATGTGCACAGTATGACAGTACTATCTGTATAGTATAATGATATCAGTAATGTGCACAGTATGACAGTACTATCTGTATAGTATAGTGATATCAGTAATGTGCACAGTATGACAGTACTATCTGTATAGTATAGTGATATCAGTAATGTGCACAGTATGACAGTACTATCTGTATAGTATGGTGATATCAGTAATGTGCACAGTATGACAGTACTATCTGTATAGTATGGTGATATCAGTAATGTGCACAGTATGACAGTACTATCTGTATAGTATAATGATATCAGTAATGTGCACAGTATGACAGTACTATCTGTATAGTATGGTGATATCAGTAATGTGCACAGTATGACAGTACTATCTGTATAGTATGGTGATATCAGTAATGTGCACAGTATGACAGTACTATCTGTATAGTATAGTGATATCAGTAATGTGCACAGTATGACAGTACTATCTGTATAGTATAATGATATCAGTAATGTGCACAATATGACAGTACTATCTGTATAGTATGGTGATATCAGTAATGTGCACAGTATGACAGTACTATCTGTATAGTATGGTGATATCGGTAATGTGCACAATATGACAGTACTATCTGTATAGTATGGTGATATCAGTAATGTGCACAGTATGACAGTACTATCTGTATAGTATGGTGATATCAGTAATGTGCACAGTATGACAGTACTATCTGTATAGTATGGTGATATCAGTAATGTGCACAGTATGACAGTACTATCTGTATAGTATAGTGATATCAGTAATGTGCACAGTATGACAGTACTATCTGTATAGTATGGTGATATCAGTAATGTGCACAGTATGACAGTACTATCTGTATAGTATGGTGATATCAGTAATGTGCACAGTATGACAGTACTATCTGTATAGTATAATGATATCAGTAATGTGCACAGTATGACAGTACTATCTGTATAGTATGGTGATATCAGTAATGTGCACAGTATGACAGTACTATCTGTATAGTATAATGATATCAGTAATGTGCACAGTATGACAGTACTATCTGTATAGTATGGTGATATCAGTAATGTGCACAGTATGACAGTACTATCTGTATAGTATGGTGATATCAGTAATGTGCACAGTATGACAGTACTATCTGTATAGTATGGTGATATCAGTAATGTGCACAGTATGACAGTACTATCTGTATAGTATAATGATATCAGTAATGTGCACAGTATGACAGTACTATCTGTATAGTATGGTGATATCAGTAATGTGCACAGTATGACAGTACTATCTGTATAGTATAATGATATCAGTAATGTGCACAGTATGACAGTACTATCTGTATAGTATGGTGATATCAGTAATGTGCACAGTATGACAGTACTATCTGTATAGTATAATGATATCAGTAATGTGCACAGTATGACAGTACTATCTGTATAGTATGGTGATATCAGTAATGTGCACAGTATGACAGTACTATCTGTATAGTATGGTGATATCAGTAATGTGCACAGTATGACAGTACTATCTGTATAGTATGGTGATATCAGTAATGTGCACAGTATGACAGTACTATCTGTATAGTATGGTGATATCAGTAATGTGCACAGTATGACAGTACTATCTGTATAGTATGGTGATATCAGTAATGGGCACAGTATGACAGTACTATCTGTATAGTATAGTGATATCAGTAATGTGCACAGTATGACAGTACTATCTGTATAGTATGGTGATATCAGTAATGTGCACAGTATGACAGTACTATCTGTATAGTATAGTGATATTAGTAATGTGCACAGTATGACAGTACTATCTGTATAGTATGGTGATATCAGTAATGTGCACAGTATGACAGTACTATCTGTATAGTATGGTGATATCAGTAATGTGCACAGTATGACAGTACTATCTGTATAGTATGGTGATATCAGTAATGTGCACAGTATGACAGTACTATCTGTATAGTATGGTGATATCAGTAATGTGCACAGTATGACAGTACTATCTGTATAGTATGGTGATATCAGTAATGTGCACAGTATGACAGTACTATCTGTATAGTATAGTGATATCAGTAATGTGCACAGTATGACAGTACTATCTGTATAGTATGGTGATATCAGTAATGTGTACAGTATGACAGTACTATCTGTATAGTATAGTGATATCAGTAATGTGCACAGTATGACAGTACTATCTGTATAGTATAATGATATCAGTAATGTGCACAGTATGACAGTACTATCCGTATAGTATGGTGATATCAGTAATGTGCACAGTATGACAGTACTATCTGTATAGTATGGTGATATCAGTAATGTGCACAGTATGACAGTACTATCTGTATAGTATGGTGATATCAGTAATGTGCACAGTATGACAGTACTATCTGTATAGTATGGTGATATTAGTAATGTGCACAGTATGACAGTACTATCCGTATAGTATGGTGATATCAGTAATGTGCACAGTATGACAGTACTATCTGTATAGTATAATGATATCAGTAATGTGCACAGTATGACAGTACTATCTGTATAGTATGGTGATATCAGTAATGTGCACAGTATGACAGTACTATCTGTATAGTATAATGATATCAGTAATGTGCACAGTATGACAGTACTATCTGTATAGTATGGTGATATCAGTAATGTGCACAGTATGGCAGTACTATCTGTATAGTATGGTGATATCAGTAATGTGCACAGTATGACAGTACTATCTGTATAGTATGGTGATATCGGTAATGTGCACAGTATGACAGTACTATCTGTATAGTATGGTGATATCGGTAATGTGCACAATATGACAGTACTATCTGTATAGTATGGTGATATCAGTAATGTGCACAGTATGACAGTACTATCTGTATAGTATAGTGATATCAGTAATGTGCACAGTATGACAGTACTATCTGTATAGTATGGTGATATCAGTAATGTGCACAGTATGACAGTACTATCTGTATAGTATGGTGATATCAGTAATGTGCACAGTATGACAGTACTATCTGTATAGTATGGTGATATCAGTAATGTGCACAATATGACAGTACTATCTGTATAGTATGGTGATATCAGTAATGTGCACAGTATGACAGTACTATCTGTATAGTATGGTGATATCAGTAATGTGCACAGTATGACAGTACTATCTGTATAGTATGGTGATATCAGTAATGTGCACAGTATGACAGTACTATCTGTATAGTATGGTGATATCAGTAATGTGCACAATATGACAGTACTATCTGTATAGTATGGTGATATCAGTAATGTGCACAGTATGGCAGTACTATCTGTATAGTATGGTGATATCAGTAATGTGCACAGTATGACAGTACTATCTGTATAGTATGGTGATATCAGTAATGTGCACAATATGACAGTACTATCTGTATAGTATGGTGATATCAGTAATGTGCACAGTATGACAGTACTATCTGTATAGTATGGTGATATCAGTAATGTGCACAGTATGACAGTACTATCTGTATAGTATGGTGATATCAGTAATGTGCACAGTATGACAGTACTATCTGTATAGTATGGTGATATCAGTAATGTGCACAGTATGACAGTACTATCTGTATAGTATGGTGATATCAGTAATGTGCACAGTATGACAGTACTATCTGTATAGTATGGTGATATCAGTAATGTGCACAGTATGACAGTACTATCTGTATAGTATAATGATATCAGTAATGTGCACAGTATGACAGTACTATCTGTATAGTATGGTGATATCAGTAATGTGCACAGTATGACAGTACTATCTGTATAGTATGGTGATATCGGTAATGTGCACAATATGACAGTACTATCTGTATAGTATGGTGATATCAGTAATGTGCACAGTATGACAGTACTATCTGTATAGTATGGTGATATCGGTAATGTGCACAGTATGACAGTACTATCCGTATAGTATGGTGATATCAGTAATGTGCACAGTATGACAGTACTATCCGTATAGTATGGTGATATCAGTAATGTGCACAGTATGACAGTACTATCTGTATAGTATGGTGATATCAGTAATGTGCACAGTATGACAGTACTATCTGTATAGTATGGTGATATCAGTAATGTGCACAGTATGACAGTACTATCTGTATAGTATGGTGATATCAGTAATGTGCACAGTATGACAGTACTATCTGTATAGTATGGTGATATCAGTAATGTGCACAGTATGGCAGTACTATCTGTATAGTATGGTGATATCAGTAATGTGCACAGTATGACAGTACTATCTGTATAGTATGGTGATATCAGTAATGTGCACAGTATGACAGTACTATCTGTATAGTATGGTGATATCAGTAATGTGCACAGTATGACAGTACTATCTGTATAGTATGGTGATATCAGTAATGTGCACAGTATGACAGCACTATCTGTATAGTATGGTGATATCAGTAATGTGCACAGTATGACAGTACTATCTGTATAGTATAATGATATCAGTAATGTGCACAGTATGACAGTACTATCTGTATAGTATGGTGATATCAGTAATGTGCACAGTATGACAGTACTATCTGTATAGTATGGTGATATCAGTAATGTGCACAGTATGACAGTACTATCTGTATAGTATGGTGATATCAGTAATGTGCACAGTATGACAGTACTATCTGTATAGTATGGTGATATCAGTAATGTGCACAGTATGACAGTACTATCTGTATAGTATAGTGATATCAGTAATGTGCACAGTATGACAGTACTATCTGTATAGTATGGTGATATCAGTAATGTGCACAGTATGACAGTACTATCTGTATAGTATAGTGATATCAGTAATGTGCACAGTATGACAGTACTATCTGTATAGTATAATGATATCAGTAATGTGCACAGTATGACAGTACTATCTGTATAGTATGGTGATATCGGTAATGTGCACAGTATGACAGTACTATCTGTATAGTATGGTGATATCAGTAATGTGCACAGTATGACAGTACTATCTGTATAGTATGGTGATATCAGTAATGTGCACAGTATGACAGTACTATCTGTATAGTATGGTGATATCAGTAATGTGCACAGTATGACAGTACTATCTGTATAGTATAGTGATATCAGTAATGTGCACAGTATGACAGTACTATCTGTATAGTATAATGATATCAGTAATGTGCACAGTATGACAGTACTATCTGTATAGTATGGTGATATCGGTAATGTGCACAATATGACAGTACTATCTGTATAGTATGGTGATATCAGTAATGTGCACAGTATGACAGTACTATCTGTATAGTATGGTGATATCAGTAATGTGCACAGTATGACAGTACTATCTGTATAGTATGGTGATATCGGTAATGTGCACAATATGACAGTACTATCTGTATAGTATGGTGATATCAGTAATGTGCACAGTATGACAGTACTATCTGTATAGTATGGTGATATCAGTAATGTGCACAGTATGACAGTACTATCTGTATAGTATGGTGATATCAGTAATGTGCACAGTATGACAGTACTATCTGTATAGTATAGTGATATCAGTAATGTGCACAGTATGACAGTACTATCTGTATAGTATAGTGATATCAGTAATGTGCACAGTATGACAGTACTATCTGTATAGTATGGTGATATCAGTAATGTGCACAGTATGACAGTACTATCTGTATAGTATGGTGATATCAGTAATGTGCACAGTATGACAGTACTATCTGTATAGTATAATGATATCAGTAATGTGCACAGTATGACAGTACTATCTGTATAGTATGGTGATATCAGTAATGTGCACAGTATGACAGTACTATCTGTATAGTATAATGATATCAGTAATGTGCACAGTATGACAGTACTATCTGTATAGTATGGTGATATCAGTAATGTGCACAGTATGACAGTACTATCTGTATAGTATAATGATATCAGTAATGTGCACAGTATGACAGTACTATCTGTATAGTATGGTGATATCAGTAATGTGCACAGTATGACAGTACTATCTGTATAGTATGGTGATATCAGTAATGTGCACAGTATGACAGTACTATCTGTATAGTATGGTGATATCAGTAATGTGCACAGTATGACAGTACTATCTGTATAGTATGGTGATATCAGTAATGGGCACAGTATGACAGTACTATCTGTATAGTATAGTGATATCAGTAATGTGCACAGTATGACAGTACTATCTGTATAGTATAATGATATCAGTAATGTGCACAGTATGACAGTACTATCTGTATAGTATGGTGATATCGGTAATGTGCACAATATGACAGTACTATCTGTATAGTATGGTGATATCAGTAATGTGCACAGTATGACAGTACTATCTGTATAGTATGGTGATATCAGTAATGTGCACAGTATGACAGTACTATCTGTATAGTATGGTGATATCAGTAATGTGCACAGTATGACAGTACTATCTGTATAGTATGGTGATATCAGTAATGTGCACAGTATGACAGTACTATCTGTATAGTATAGTGATATTAGTAATGTGCACAGTATGACAGTACTATCTGTATAGTATGGTGATATCAGTAATGTGCACAGTATGACAGTACTATCTGTATAGTATGGTGATATCAGTAATGTGCACAGTATGACAGTACTATCTGTATAGTATGGTGATATCAGTAATGTGCACAGTATGACAGTACTATCTGTATAGTATGGTGATATCAGTAATGTGCACAGTATGACAGTACTATCTGTATAGTATGGTGATATCAGTAATGTGCACAGTATGACAGTACTATCTGTATAGTATGGTGATATCAGTAATGTGCACAGTATGACAGTACTATCTGTATAGTATGGTGATATCAGTAATGTGCACAGTATGACAGTACTATCTGTATAGTATAATGATATCAGTAATGTGCACAGTATGACAGTACTATCTGTATAGTATAGTGATATCAGTAATGTGCACAGTATGACAGTACTATCTGTATAGTATGGTGATATCAGTAATGTGCACAGTATGACAGTACTATCTGTATAGTATGGTGATATCAGTAATGTGCACAGTATGACAGTACTATCTGTATAGTATGGAGATATCAGTAATGTGCACAGTATGACAGTACTATCCGTATAGTATGGTGATATCAGTAATGTGCACAGTATGACAGTACTATCTGTATAGTATAGTGATATCAGTAATGTGCACAGTATGTCAGTACTATCTGTATAGTATAGTGATATCAGTAATGTGCACAGTATGACAGTACTATCTGTATAGTATGGTGATATCAGTAATGTGCACAGTATGACAGTACTATCTGTATAGTATAATGATATCAGTAATGTGCACAGTATGACAGTACTATCTGTATAGTATGGTGATATCAGTAATGTGCACAGTATGACAGTACTATCTGTATAGTATGGTGATATCAGTAATGTGCACAGTATGACAGTACTATCTGTATAGTATGGTGATATTAGTAATGTGCACAGTATGACAGTACTATCTGTATAGTATAATGATATCAGTAATGTGCACAGTATGACAGTACTATCTGTATAGTATGGTGATATCAGTAATGTGCACAGTATGACAGTACTATCTGTATAGTATGGTGATATCAGTAATGTGCACAGTATGACAGTACTATCTGTATAGTATGGTGATATCAGTAATGTGCACAGTATGACAGTACTATCTGTATAGTATGGAGATATCAGTAATGTGCACAGTATGACAGTACTATCTGTATAGTATGGTGATATCAGTAATGTGCACAGTATGACAGTACTATCTGTATAGTATGGTGATATCAGTAATGTGCACAGTATGACAGTACTATCTGTATAGTATGGTGATATCAGTAATGTGCACAGTATGACAGTACTATCTGTATAGTATGGTGATATTAGTAATGTGCACAGTATGACAGTACTATCTGTATAGTATGGTGATATCAGTAATGTGTACAGTATGACAGTACTATCTGTATAGTATAGTGATATCAGTAATGTGCACAGTATGACAGTACTATCTGTATAGTATAGTGATATCAGTAATGTGCACAGTATGACAGTACTATCTGTATAGTATAGTGATATCAGTAATGTGCACAGTATGACAGTACTATCTGTATAGTATGGTGATATCAGTAATGTGTACAGTATGACAGTACTATCTGTATAGTATAATGATATCGGTAATGTGCACAGTATGACAGTACTATCTGTATAGTATGGTGATATCGGTAATGTGCACAATATGACAGTACTATCTGTATAGTATGGTGATATCAGTAATGTGCACAGTATGACAGTACTATTTGTATAGTATGGTGATATCAGTAATGTGCACAGTATGACAGTACTATCTGTATAGTATGGTGATATCAGTAATGTGCACAGTATGACAGTACTATCTGTATAGTATGGTGATATCAGTAATGTGCACAGTATGACAGTACTATCTGTATAGTATGGTGATATTAGTAATGTGCACAGTATGACAGTACTATCTGTATAGTATGGTGATATCAGTAATGTGCACAGTATGACAGTACTATCTGTATAGTATGGTGATATCAGTAATGTGCACAGTATGACAGTACTATCTGTATAGTATAGTGATATCAGTAATGTGCACAGTATGACAGTACTATCTGTATAGTATGGTGATATCAGTAATGTGCACAGTATGACAGTACTATCTGTATAGTATGGTGATATCAGTAATGTGCACAGTATGACAGTACTATCTGTATAGTATGGTGATATCGGTAATGTGCACAGTATGACAGTACTATCTGTATAGTATAGTGATATCAGTAATGTGCACAGTATGACAGTACTATCTGTATAGTATGGTGATATCGGTAATGTGCACAGTATGACAGTACTATCTGTATAGTATGGTGATATCAGTAATGTGCACAGTATGACAGTACTATCTGTATAGTATGGTGATATCAGTAATGTGCACAGTATGACAGTACTATCTGTATAGTATGGTGATATCAGTAATGTGCACAGTATGACAGTACTATCTGTATAGTATGGTGATATCAGTAATGTGCACAGTATGACAGTACTATCTGTATAGTATGGTGATATCAGTAATGTGCACAGTATGACAGTACTATCTGTATAGTATGGTGATATCAGTAATGTGCACAGTATGACAGTACTATCTGTATAGTATGGTGATATCAGTAATGTGCACAGTATGACAGTACTATCTGTATAGTATAATGATATCAGTAATGTGCACAGTATGACAGTACTATCTGTATAGTATGGTGATATCAGTAATGTGCACAGTATGACAGTACTATCTGTATAGTATGGTGATATCAGTAATGTGCACAGTATGACAGTACTATCTGTATAGTATAATGATATCAGTAATGTGCACAGTATGACAGTACTATCTGTATAGTATGGTGATATCAGTAATGTGCACAGTATGACAGTACTATCTGTATAGTATGGTGATATCGGTAATGTGCACAGTATGACAGTACTATCTGTATAGTATAATGATATCAGTAATGTGCACAGTATGACAGTACTATCTGTATAGTATGGTGATATCAGTAATGTGCACAGTATGACAGTACTATCTGTATAGTATGGTGATATCAGTAATGTGCACAGTATGACAGTACTATCTGTATAGTATAATGATATCAGTAATGTGCACAGTATGACAGTACTATCTGTATAGTATAATGATATCAGTAATGTGCACAGTATGACAGTACTATCTGTATAGTATGGTGATATCAGTAATGTGCACAGTATGACAGTACTATCTGTATAGTATGGTGATATCAGTAATGTGCACAGTATGACAGTACTATCTGTATAGTATAATGATATCAGTAATGTGCACAGTATGACAGTACTATCTGTATAGTATGGTGATATCAGTAATGTGCACAGTATGACAGTACTATCTGTATAGTATAGTGATATCAGTAATGTGCACAGTATGACAGTACTATCCGTATAGTATGGTGATATCAGTAATGTGCACAGTATGACAGTACTATCTGTATAGTATGGTGATATCAGTAATGTGCACAGTATGACAGTACTATCTGTATAGTATGGTGATATCAGTAATGTGCACAGTATGACAGTACTATCTGTATAGTATGGTGATATCAGTAATGTGCACAGTATGACAGTACTATCTGTATAGTATAGTGATATCAGTAATGTGCACAGTATGACAGTACTATCTGTATAGTATGGTGATATCAGTAATGTGCACAGTATGACAGTACTATCTGTATAGTATGGTGATATCAGTAATGTGCACAGTATGACAGTACTATCTGTATATATTGGGGACAAAGACTTTGCTTCTCCATCTCTAGATACGTTTGTGTGATAACTACATATGCAAAATCAGATAGGAAAATCATGCGGGCTTCAGGATATTGACGCCGGTGCGGTTAGTGGATTTTATTATGTGTAAATAGTGAAGAAGTGTATGGTCACCGGGTCACATGTCCTCTTATCAGTGGAGGGCGCCTAGTAGTGACTATAACTAAATGCCAGTGTTATATACAGCATATGATGTATTACGGTGTTATATACAGCATATGATCGGTGCGGTCCTGTTATACCGTTTGCATTTGGGTCTAGGAGTTTCTAGGTAGCCAATCTAGAGTTGCCATTGAGGTGCACGGGGCCTCCATTGTATCTTGGTTTTCCTCCATTGACATTGCCAACGATGGCACAAGGAAGGGATTTTTCTTGAAAATTGCTAAAATGGCTCATCTTGTTGCAGCTCCATTACCTGTCCCTAATACACCTATATACAGTAGATATGGAGCAGGTATACAGCATGAATTCCTATTCTATTCCATGGAGCTGAATTGAGGATCTAGCAAATGTAACGCCTGGGACTAGAATTACCTCCTGTATGACGGCGCGCAGCGCGGCTTCATTGTCCAACTTGCTGGTAAATTTAACTCTAAGGACTGAGGTTCCTACAGAAAATACAGATGTGAAAAACGTAAATATAATCTCAATACGAGAATAAAAGAAATGTCAGTCCGGACTGGAATAGATCAAACAATATCACTATTGCAAGAGACTGTCTAGAATCTCTCCTGCAGCCCTGCGCATGCACCAGCACCTCATCCAATGGTGGATACACAAGACTTCAGAGCCACAACATGGGCTCTGGCAGGATCTGACCATTTTTCCACTGGTGATATGCTGGTTCTGGTGACAGTAACCTATCTATCTGCAGGGCTGGGGTGATATGCTGGTCTGGTGACAGTAACCTATCTATCTGCAGGGCTGGGGTGATATGCTGGTTCTGGTGACAGTAACCTATCTATCTGCAGGGCTGGGGTGATATGCTGGGTCTGGTGACAGTAACCTATCTATCTGCAGGGCTGGGGTGATATGCTGGGTCTGGTGACAGTAACCTATCTATCTGCAGGGCTGGGGTGATATGCTGGTTCTGGTGACAGTAACCTATCTATCTGCAAGGCTGGGGTGATATGCTGGTTCTGGTGACAGTAACCTATCTATCTGCAGGGCTGGGGTGATATGCTGGTTCTGGTGACAGTAACCTATCTATCTGCAGGGCTGGGGTGATATGCTGGTTCTGGTGACAGTAACCTATCTATCTGCAGGGCTGGGGTGATATGCTGGTTCTGGTGACAGTAACCTATCTATCTGCAGGGCTGGGGTGATATGCTGGTGACAGTAACCTATCTATCTGCAGGACTGGGGTGATATGCTGGGTCTGGTGACAGTAACCTATCTATCTGCAGGACTGGGGTGATATGCTGATTCTGGTGACAGTAACCTATCTATCTGCAGGGCTGGGGTGATATGCTGGTTCTGGTGACAGTAACCTATCTATCTGCAGGGCTGGGGTGATATGCTGGTTCTGGTGACAGTAACCTATCTATCTGCAGGGCTGGGGTGATATGCTGGTTCTGGTGACAGTAACCTATCTATCTGCAGGGCTGGGGTGATATGCTGGTTCTGGTGACAGTAACCTATCTATCTGCAGGGCTGGGGTGATATACTGGGTCTGGTGACAGTAACCTATCTATCTGCAGGACTGGGGTGATATGCTGGGTCTGGTGACAGTAACCTATCTATCTGCAGGACTGGGGTGATATGCTGGTTCTGGTGACAGTAACCTATCTATCTGCAGGGCTGGGGTGATATGCTGGTTCTGGTGACAGTAACCTATCTATCTGCAGGGCTGGGGTGATATGCTGGTTCTGGTGACAGTAACCTATCTATCTGCAGGGCTGGGGTGATATGCTGGGTCTGGTGACAATAACCTATCTATCTGCAGGGCTGGGGTGATATGCTGGGTCTGGTGACAATAACCTATCTATCTGCAGGGCTGGGGTGATATGCTGGGTCTGGTGACAGTAACCTATCTATCTGCAGGGCTGGGGTGATATGCTGGGTCTGGTGACAATAACCTATCTATCTGCAGGGCTGGGGTGATATGCTGGTTCTGGTGACAGTAACCTATCTATCTGCAGGGCTGGGGTGATATGCTGGGTCTGGTGACAGTAACCTATCTATCTACAGGGCTGGGGTGATATGCTGGTTCTGGTGACAGTAACCTATCTATCTGCAGGGCTGGGGTGATATGCTGGTTCTGGTGACAGTAACCTATCTATCTGCAGGGCTGGGGTGATATGCTGGTTCTGGTGCCTATAACCTATCTATCTGCAGGGCTGGGGTGATATGCTGGTTCTGGTGACAGTAACCTATCTATCTGCAGGGCTGGGGTGATATGCTGGTTCTGGTGCCTATAACCTATCTATCTGCAGGGCTGGGGTGATATGCTGGGTCTGGTGACAGTAACCTATCTATCTGCAGGGCTGGGGTGATATGCTGGTTCTGGTGACAGTAACCTATCTATCTGCAGGGCTGGGGTGATATGCTGGTTCTGGTGACAGTAACCTACCTATCTGCAGGGCTGGGGTGATATGCTGGGTCTGGTGACAGTAACCTATCTATCTGCAGGACTGGAGTGATATGCTGGTTCTGGTGACAGTAACCTATCTATCTGCAGGGCTGGGGTGATATGCTGGTTCTGGTGACAGTAACCTATCTATCTGCAGGGCTGGGGTGATATGCTGGTTCTGGTGACAGTAACCTATCTATCTGCAGGACTGGGGTGATATGCTGGTTCTGGTGACAGTAACCTATCTATCTGCAGGGCTGGGGTGATATGCGGGTTCTGGTGACAGTAACCTATCTATCTGCAGGACTGGGGTGATATGCTGGTTCTGGTGACAGTAACCTATCTATCTGCAGGGCTGGAGTGATATGCTGGGTCTGGTGACAGTAACCTATCTATCTGCAGGGCTGGGGTGATATGCTGGATCTGGTGACAGTAACCTATCTATCTGCAGGGCTGGGGTGATATGCTGGTTCTGGTGACAGTAACCTATCTATCTGCAGGGCTGGGGTGATATGCTGGGTCTGGTGACAGTAACCTATCTATCTGCAGGGCTGGGGTGATATACTGGTTCTGGTGACAGTAACCTATCTATCTGCAGGGCTGGGGTGATATGCTGGGTCTGGTGACAGTAACCTATCTATCTGCAGGGCTGGGGTGATATACTGGTTCTGGTGACAGTAACCTATCTATCTGCAGGGCTGGGGTGATATGCTGGGTCTGGTGACAGTAACCTACCTATCTGCAGGGCTGGGGTGATATGCTGGGTCTGGTGACAGTAACCTATCTATCTGCAGGGCTGGGGTGATATGCTGGGTCTGGTGACAGTAACCTATCTATCTGCAGGGCTGGGGTGATATGCTGGTTCTGGTGACAGTAACCTATCTATCTGCAGGGCTGGGGTGATATGCTGGGTCTGGTGACAGTAACCTATCTATCTGCAGGGCTGGGGTGATATGCTGGTGACAGTAACCTATCTATCTGCAGGGCTGGGGTGATATGCTGGTTCTGGTGACAGTAACCTATCTATCTGCAGGGCTGGGGTGATATGCTGGTTCTGGTGACAGTAACCTATCTATCTGCAGGGCTGGGGTGATATGCTGGGTCTGGTGACAGTAACCTATCTATCTGCAGGGCTGGGGTGATATACTGGTTCTGGTGACAGTAACCTATCTATCTGCAGGGCTGGGGTGATATGCTGGGTCTGGTGACAGTAACCTATCTATCTGCAGGGCTGGGGTGATATGCTGGGTCTGGTGACAGTAACCTATCTATCTGCAGGGCTGGGGTGATATACTGGTTCTGGTGACAGTAACCTATCTATCTGCAGGGCTGGGGTGATATGCTGGTGACAGTAACCTATCTATCTGCAGGGCTGGGGTGATATGCTGGTTCTGGTGACAGTAACCTATCTATCTGCAGGGCTGGGGTGATATGCTGGGTCTGGTGACAGTAACCTATCTATCTGCAGGGCTGGGGTGATATACTGGTTCTGGTGACAGTAACCTATCTATCTGCAGGGCTGGGGTGATATGCTGGTTCTGGTGACAGTAACCTATCTATCTGCAGGGCTGGGGTGATATGCTGGTTCTGGTGACAGTAACCTATCTATCTGCAGGGCTGGGGTGATATGCTGGTTCTGGTGACACTAACCTATCTATCTGCAGGGCTGGCATGATATGCTGGTTCTGGTGACAGTAACCTATCTATCTGCAGGGCTGGGGTGATATACTGGTTCTGGTGACAGTAACCTATCTATCTGCAGGGCTGGGGTGATATGCTGGGTCTGGTGACAGTAACCTATCTATCTGCAGGACTGGGGTGATATGCTGGTTCTGGTGACAGTAACCTATCTATCTGCAGGACTGGGGTGATATGCTGGTTCTGGTGACAGTAACCTATCTATCTGCAGGACTGGGGTGATATGCTGGTTCTGGTGACAGTAACCTATCTATCTGCAGGGCTGGGGTGATATGCTGGTTCTGGTGACAGTAACCTATCTATCTGCAGGGCTGGTGTGATATGCTGGGTCTGGTGACAGTAACCTATCTATCTGCAGGGCTGGGGTGATATGCTGGTTCTGGTGACAGTAACCTATCTATCTGCAGGGCTGGGGTGATATGCTGGGTCTGGTGACAGTAACCTATCTATCTGCAGGGCTGGGGTGATATGCTGGTTCTGGTGACAGTAACCTATCTATCTGCAGGGCTGGGGTGATATGCTGGTTCTGGTGACAGTAACCTATCTATCTGCAGGGCTGGGTGATATGCTGGTTCTGGTGACAGTAACCTATCTATCTGCAGGGCTGGGGTGATATGCTGGGTCTGGTGACAGTAACCTATCTATCTGCAGGGCTGGGGTGATATGCTGGTTCTGGTGACAGTAACCTATCTATCTGCAGGGCTGGGGTGATATGCTGGGTCTGGTGACAGTAACCTATCTATCTGCAGGGCTGGGGTGATATGCTGGTTCTGGTGACAGTAACCTATCTATCTGCAGGGCTGGGGTGATATGCTGGTTCTGGTGACAGTAACCTATCTATCTGCAGGGCTGGGTGATATGCTGGTTCTGGTGACAGTAACCTATCTATCTGCAGGGCTGGGGTGATATGCTGGTTCTGGTGACAGTAACCTATCTATCTGCAGGGCTGGGGTGATATGCTGGTTCTAGTGACAGTAACCTATCTATCTGCAGGGCTGGGGTGATATGCTGGGTCTGGTGACAGTAACCTATCTATCTGCAGGGCTGGGGTGATATGCTGGTTCTGGTGACAGTAACCTATCTATCTGCAGGGCTGGGGTGATATGCTGGTTCTGGTGACAGTAACCTATCTATCTGCAGGACTGGGGTGATATGCTGGTTCTGGTGACAGTAACCTATCTATCTGCAGGGCTGGGGTGATATGCTGGTTCTGGGGACAGTAACCTATCTATCTGCAGGGCTGGGGTGATATGCTGGTTCTGGTGACAGTAACCTATCTATCTGCAGGGCGGGGGTGATATGCTGGTTCTGGTGACAGTAACCTATCTATCTGCAGGACTGGGGTGATATGCTGGTTCTGGTGACAGTAACCTATCTATCTGCAGGGCTGGGGTGATATGCTGGTTCTGGGGACAGTAACCTATCTATCTGCAGGGCTGGGGTGATATGCTGGGTCTGGTGACAGTAACCTATCTATCTGCAGGGCTGGGGTGATATGCTGGTTCTGGTGACAGTAACCTATCTATCTGCAGGGCTGGGGTGATATGCTGGTTCTGGTGACAGTAACCTATCTATCTGCAGGGCTGGGGTGATATGCTGGTTCTGGTGACAGTAACCTATCTATCTGCAGGGCTGGGGTGATATGCTGGTTCTGGTGACAGTAATCTATCTATCTGCAGGGCTGGGGTGATATGCTGGGTCTGGTGACAGTAACCTATCTATCTGCAGGGCTGGGGTGATATGCTGGGTCTGGTGACAGTAACCTATCTATCTGCAGGGCTGGGGTGATATGCTGGGTCTGGTGACAGTAACCTATCTATCTGCAGGGCTGGGGTGATATGCTGGTGACAGTAACCTATCTATCTGCAGGGCTGGGGTGATATGCTGGGTTAGGTGACAGTAACCTATCTATCTGCAGGGCTGGGGTGATATGCTGGGTCTGGTGACAGTAACCTATCTATCTGCAGGGCTGGGGTGATATGCTGGTTCTGGTGACAGTAACCTATCTATCTGCAGGGCTGGGGTGATATGCTGGTTCTGGTGACAGTAACCTATCTATCTGCAGGGCTGGGGTGATATGCTGGGTCTGGTGACAGTAACCTATCTATCTGCAGGGCTGGGGTGATATGCTGGTTCTGGTGACAGTAACCTATCTATCTGCAGGGCTGGGGTGATATGCTGGTTCTGGTGACAGTAACCTATCTATCTGCAGGGCTGGGGTGATATACTGGATCACAATTTATATAAACCGCAAGTATCAACTACAACAAGAACTCGTATTGTTGCAGTCATCCAACAATACGTTACATGTTACATATCTATACTGCAGATCTGTGACACCAAAATCTATCTTTTCTGAGATTGCGGAGCGCACTGTACGTAACAACACAATTTAATACTTCACATACACAATCACCTTCATGTAACTTTGCAGCAAACAGAGATTCAAACAAAAATTGTATAAAAGTTCTAATTTGCTACTTAAGTGCCGCTCAAGCAATCTCATGCTGCAAAAGAAATGTTTTTTTCAAAAAAACTGCAATATGTGAGGGATCCGTATATACTGTACATACAAACCACACACACACACACACACATATATATATATATTTACAGGTGTTAAAGAAAAGCCAAAATCACAGATATGTGGCCACTAGAGATGAGTGAATACCACGAGGCAAAAACACTAAAAATTTGTGTCCCCTCCCACCTTTCCTGGCGCTTTTTTTGCACCAATTATTGTGCAAGGGAGGTGGGACAAGAACTACGACAACGGAGGCATCGAAAAAAAATCGGAAAAAGTAACTGGCTGCCGAAATCAGGTGACCTCCAATTTATACGAATGGTGGGTTTAATATCCGGGTGATATGAGACTGTGACCCATGTGACTGTGAGACAGGGACAGATGTACAGGAGGGTTAGCTAGGGAGAACCTTTATTTAGGGGGGATGTCACTCACACAGCTCTTTGGGGCTCTATCTCATCGACGAGATAGTGGGGTAATAGAGGGTCTTTGGTGTGTTAGACGCCCCCAGACATGCGCCCCCTGCTGGCCCAGTTACATTGCAGAGGTGTCGGCATCATTCCCTGGGGTGTCATAGTGGACTTGGTGATCCTCCTGAGTCAAAGTGTGGCTTCCCCTGAAACGAAGCATTTTCTCCCACAGACTATAATGGGGTTCCATATTTGTTCGAATAGTCCAATATTGAGGGGCTGCTCGAAACAAATAACGAATCTCGAATATTTCATTGTTCGCTCCTCTCTAGTGGCCACCAATTTTGTGAATGTAAATGAAATAGGGGATTATATAAGAAGAGAAGTTGTCCCGCTAATGATTCATTACAATCTCTCACCTAACTAGTGTGATAACTAGGGCCGTGTTCAGATTGGTGTAACACGGCTGCTTTATTGCTCACATGTTACAGACACAACCTTTGACGTTCCTGCGGTTCATCGTTACTGGTGTCAGATTCTAAATTCTAGATCTGAAGACCCGCTAGTAGTCCTGGTGTTTCATCTGTACTATGGGTGCAAAAAATGAGTACCCGCCATTATACCCATCTGAAACACTGGAGAATGGTGCCAACAAACTTCCTGGTTATGTTCAGAAGGGTATTACAGAAGAAGACCACTGAGATTAGGCTCAGAGGGGTATTACAGAAGAAGACCACCGAGATTAGGCTCAGAGGGGTATTACAGAAGAAGACCACCGAGATTAGGCTCAGAGGGGTATTACAAAAGAATACCTGTGAGATCAGGCTCAGAGGGGTATTACAGAAGAAAACCCCTGAGATTAGGCTCAGAGGGGTATTACAGAAGAAGACCACTGAGATTAGGCTCAGAGGGGTATTACAGAAGAAGACCCCCGAGATTAGGCTCAGAGGGGTATTACAGAAGAAGACCACCGAGATTAGGCTCAGAGGGGTATTACAGAAGAAGACCACCGAGATTAGGCTCAGAGGGGTATTACAGAAGAAGACCACCGAGATCAGGCTCAGAGGGGTATTACAGAAGAATACCCCTGAGATTAGGCTCAGAGGGGTATTACAGAAGAAGACCACTGAGATTAGGCTCAGAGGGGTATTACAGAAGAAGACCCCCGAGATTAGGCTCAGAGGGGTATTACAGAAGAAGACCCCCGAGATTAGGCTCAGAGGGGTATTACAGAAGAAGACCCCTGACATTAGGCTCAGAGGGGTATTACAGAAGAATACCTGTGAGATTAGGCTCAGAGGGGTATTACAGAAGAAGACCCCTGACATTAGGCTTAGAGGGGTATTACAGAAGAAGACCACTGAGATTAGGCTCAGAGGGGTATTACAGAAGAACACCACCGAGATTAGGCTCAGAGGGGTATTACAGAAGAAAACCCCTGAGATTAGGCTCAGAGGGGTATTACAGAAGAAGACCACCGAGATTAGGCTCAGAGGGGTATTACAGAAGAAAACCCCTGAGATTAGGCTCAGAGGGGTATTACAGAAGAAGACCACCGAGATTAGGCTCAGAGGGGTATTACAGAAGAAGACCACCGAGATTAGGCTCAGAGGAGTATTACAGAAGACCACCGAGATTAGGCTCAGAGGGGTATTACAGAAGAAGACCACTGAGATTAGGCTCAGAGGGGTATTACAGAAGAAAACCCCTCCGATTAGGCTCAGAGGGGTATTACAGAAGAAGACCCCTGACATTAGGCTCAGAGGGGTATTACAGAAGAACACCACCGAGATTAGTCTCAGAGGAGTATTACAGAAGAATACCTGTGAGATCAGGCTCAGAGGGGTATTACAGAAGAAGACCACCGAGATTAGGCTCAGAGGGGTATTACAGAAGAAGACCACCGAGATTAGGCTCAGAGGGGTATTACAAAAGAATACCTGTGAGATCAGGCTCAGAGGGGTATTACAGAAGAAAACCCCTGAGATTAGGCTCAGAGGGGTATTACAGAAGAAGACCACTGAGATTAGGCTC
Organism: Leptodactylus fuscus; assembly: GCF_031893055.1. NCBI lineage: Eukaryota > Metazoa > Chordata > Amphibia > Anura > Leptodactylidae > Leptodactylus > Leptodactylus fuscus. The sequence continues at coordinate 2,171,200 of NC_134268.1, read as the reverse complement.
AGAGGGGTATTACAGAAGAAGACCCCCGAGATTAGGCTCAGAGGGGTATTACAGAAGAAGACCACCGAGATTAGGCTCAGAGGGGTATTACAGAAGAAGACCACCGAGATTAGGCTCAGAGGGGTATTACAGAAGAAGACCACCGAGATCAGGCTCAGAGGGGTATTACAGAAGAATACCCCTGAGATTAGGCTCAGAGGGGTATTACAGAAGAAGACCACTGAGATTAGGCTCAGAGGGGTATTACAGAAGAAGACCCCCGAGATTAGGCTCAGAGGGGTATTACAGAAGAAGACCCCCGAGATTAGGCTCAGAGGGGTATTACAGAAGAAGACCCCTGACATTAGGCTCAGAGGGGTATTACAGAAGAATACCTGTGAGATTAGGCTCAGAGGGGTATTACAGAAGAAGACCCCTGACATTAGGCTTAGAGGGGTATTACAGAAGAAGACCACTGAGATTAGGCTCAGAGGGGTATTACAGAAGAACACCACCGAGATTAGGCTCAGAGGGGTATTACAGAAGAAAACCCCTGAGATTAGGCTCAGAGGGGTATTACAGAAGAAGACCACCGAGATTAGGCTCAGAGGGGTATTACAGAAGAAAACCCCTGAGATTAGGCTCAGAGGGGTATTACAGAAGAAGACCACCGAGATTAGGCTCAGAGGGGTATTACAGAAGAAGACCACCGAGATTAGGCTCAGAGGAGTATTACAGAAGACCACCGAGATTAGGCTCAGAGGGGTATTACAGAAGAAGACCACTGAGATTAGGCTCAGAGGGGTATTACAGAAGAAAACCCCTCCGATTAGGCTCAGAGGGGTATTACAGAAGAAGACCCCTGACATTAGGCTCAGAGGGGTATTACAGAAGAACACCACCGAGATTAGTCTCAGAGGAGTATTACAGAAGAATACCTGTGAGATCAGGCTCAGAGGGGTATTACAGAAGAAGACCACCGAGATTAGGCTCAGAGGGGTATTACAGAAGAAGACCACCGAGATTAGGCTCAGAGGGGTATTACAGAAGAAGACCACCGAGATTAGGCTCAGAGGGGTATTACAGAAGAAGACCACTGAGATTAGGCTCAGAGGGGTATTACAGAAGAAGACCACCGAGATTAGGCTCAGAGGGGTATTACAGAAGAAAACCCCTGCGATTAGGCTCAGAGGGGTATTACAGAAGAAGACCACCAAGATTAGGCTCAGAGGGGTATTACAGAAGAAAACCCCTGCGATTAGGCTCAGAGGGGTATTACAGAAGAAGACCACCGAGATTAGGCTCAGAGGAGTATTACAGAGGAATAACTGTGAGATCAGGCTCAGAGGGGTATTACAGAAGAAGACCATCGAGATTAGGCTCAGAGGGGTATTACAGAAGAATAACTGTGAGATTAGGCTCAGAGGGGTATTACAGAAGAAGACCACCGAGATTAGGCTCAGAGGGGTATTACAGAAGAAGACCACCAAGATTAGGCTCAGAGGGGTATTACAGAAGAAGACCACCGAGATTAGGCTCAGAGGGGTATTACAGAAGAAGACCCCCGAGATTAGGCTCAGAGGAGTATTAAAGAAGAAGACCACCGAGATTAGGCTCAGAGGGGTATTACAGAAGAAGACCATCGAGATTAGGCTCAGAGGGGTATTACAGAAGAAGACCATCGAGATTAGGCTCAGAGGGGTATTACAGAAGAATACCTGTGAGATCAGGCTCAGAGGGGTATTACAGAAGAAGACCACCGAGATTAGGCTCAGAGGAGTATTACAGAAGAAGACCACCGAGATTAGGCTCAGAGGGGTATTACAGAAGAAGACCCCCGAGATTAGGCTCAGAGGGGTATTACAGAAGAAGACCATCGAGATTAGGCTCAGAGGGGTATTGCAGAAGAATACCTGTGAGATCAGGCTCAGAGGGGTATTACAGAAGAAGACCACTGAGATTAGGCTCAGAGGGGTATTACAGAAGAAGACCACCGAGATTAGGCTCAGAGGAGTATTACAGAAGAATAACTGTGAGATCAGGCTCAGAGGGGTATTACAGAAGAAGACCACCGAGATTAGGCTCAGAGGGGTATTACAGAAGAAGACCACCGAGATTAGGCTCAGAGGAGTATTACAGAAGAAGACCACCGAGATTAGGCTCAGAGGGGTATTACAGAAGAATACCACCGAGATTAGGCTCAGAGGGGTATTACAGAAGAAGACCACCTAGATTAGGCTCAGAGGAGTATTACAGAAGAAGACCACCGAGATTAGGCTCAGAGGGGTATTACAGAAGAAGACCACTAAGATTAGGCTCAGAGGGGTATTACAGGAGAATACCTGTGAGATCAGGCTCAGAGGGGTATTACAGAAGAATACCACCGAGATTAGGCTCAGAGGGGTATTACAGAAGAAGACCACCTAGATTAGGCTCAGAGGAGTATTACAGAAGAAGACCACCGAGATTAGGCTCAGAGGGGTATTACAGAAGAAGACCAACGAGATTAGGCTCAGAGGGGTATTACAGAAGAAGACCCCCGAGATTAGGCTCAGAGGGGTATTACAGAAGAAGACCACCGAGATTAGGCTCAGAGGGGTATTACAGAAGAAGACCATCGAGATTAGGCTCAGAGGGGAATTACAGAAGAAGACCCCCGAGATTAGGCTCAGAGGGGTATTACAGAAGAAGACCATCGAGATTAGGCTCAGAGGGGTATTACAGAAGAATACCTGTGAGATCAGGCTCAGAGGTGTATTACAGAAGAAGACCACCGAGATTAGGCTCAGAGGGGTATTACAGAAGAAGACCACCGAGATTAGGCTCAGAGGGGTATTACAGAAGAAGACCCCCGAGATTAGGCTCAGAGGGGTAATACAGAAGAAGACCACCGAGATTAGGCTCAGAGGGGTATTACAGAAGAAGACCACCGAGATTAGGCTCAGAGGGGTATTACAGAAGAAGACCCCCGAGATTAGGCTCAGAAAGGGTATTACAGAAGAAGACCACCGAGATTAGGCTCAGAGGAGTATTACAGAAGAAGACCACCGAGATTAGGCTCAGAGGGGTATTACAGAAGAAGACCACCGAGATTAGGCTCAGAGGGGTATTACAGAAGAAGACCACCAAGATTAGGCTCAGAGGGGTATTACAGAAGAAGACCACCGAGATTAGGCTCAGAGGAGTATTACAGAAGAAGGCCACCGAGATTAGGCTCAGAGGGGTATTACAGAAGAAGACCACCGAGATTAGGCTCAGAGGGGTATTACAGAAGAAGACCACTGAGATTAGGCTCAGAGGGGTATTACAGAAGAATACCTGTGAGATCAGGCTCCGAGGGGTATTACAGAAGAAGACCACCGAGATTAGGCTCATAGGGGTATTACAGAAGAATACCACCGAGATTAGGCTCAGAGGGGTATTACAGAAGAAGACCACCGAGATTAGGCTCAGAGGAGTATTACAGAAGAATAACTGTGAGATCAGGCTCAGAGGGGTATTACAGAAGAAAACCCCTCCGATTAGGCTCAGAGGGGTATTACAGAAGAAGACCACCGAGATTAGGCTCAGAGGGGTATTACAGAAGAAGACCCCCGAGATTAGGCTCAGAGGGGTATTACAGAAGAAGACCACCGAGATTAGGCTCAGAGGGGTATTACAGAAGAAGACCA